>NC_056743.1:698353410-698495910 GCF_019279795.1 Protopterus annectens
TTGGCTTGGAGAACTTTTGTTACATAAATTAATGATTGGACTGAGGAGATAATATTAGACAAAGTACAAATACAGCACATTTAAGAAAGAAAGTGCCTATTTTCAATAAAGATCAGTCAACCCTATTAAACAAGATAGTACAGAACAGAACTTTGGAATTCAGGATGCAAGTATTCAGCATTCTGATGATTCAGAATCTCTAGAAGAAAAGAAAAAAGGAAAGAAAGGAAGGAAGACATTCACAACAAATAACAAGGAAGAAAAAGAAATTGACTAACATCTCAAATGCAAAGAGAATATATAGTAAAAAGGACACTGCTTTGTTATGTAACACACACATTACAGGGAATGATAATATTGTTCTGTTAGAAAACCTTCAGCCTGCAGAAAAAGCCCACCAGTTTCCAAAAGAGAAGGTAGAAGAAAAGAAGCAAGGGGCAGATGAAAAGAAAGAAATCAAAATCAAACTTAAAAGGACTAAAGAACATTACTGTAAGAAAAAAAGAGCTGACAGCATGGCTCAAGCTGTGGAAGTCCAAGGCCAGCTGGATAGAATCGTAAGTTTGCAAATGTAATAAGCAATGAAAACAGTGTGATTAAAATAGACTAATGATGATGATGAAGAACATTCCTTTGTAGCAAATGTTAGAGCGGTTATTACTGAATTAGAAGTTGGAGACTTATCAGAGCTCATCAGAAGTGATATTCTTGTAATAGGGGGTTCGTTTTTTAAAGGAACTGATACTTACATTTGCAGATAAGGTAATAAACATCTAATAGTGTTATTATGCTTGCCAGGATCAAATATATAGGATATGATAAAGGCCTTAGAATGAGGCTGTTTTTATTCATGTTGATACAAATAATCTCATCTGCAAGGACTTTCTGACTGTTATTAGGGAATTTAACCCTCTTAGATAGCATAGCTTGTACAAGAGGTAGGACATATTTTTCATATATTACATTACAGAAAGGAGAGTGATGTCACCATGAATATAAAGATTTTTGAGGTAAATACCTACTTGAAAAAATATCTAGTTTAAAAAACGGAAATGAGTACATCATCCAAGTCTAATTTGGGGAATATATGTGTTTAGATATGATGGCACACACTTGTCAAGACAAGGTATGAGAATTTTTGCATGGGATATATTGCAGTATTTGACAGTCACAAGACAGGATTTGTTTTAGCCATCAATTTAGCATTTCACAGACGGCAACATTTTATGTTATCTCTGATGACTGTTAATGTTAATAGCATTAGTAATATATTTTTTTGTTTTGGAAATTTACTACATTCTCTCAAGATTGATGTTTCTGTTATTTGTGAAACATGGTTAAACAACAATGGCAGAAAACCAGTTCTGTCAGGCTATAAATGTTTTTACTGTAACAAAGATTCTAACAAAAAAATCAGGTGGAGGTGTTATGATAAGGATTAAAGATTTTTACTAGGCTTGGAATTATTACATGTTCAGTAATGTAGATTGTTGACAATAAAGACAACCCTGAAACATATAATTATTGTTGGAGTGTATAGACCACCAAAGTCAAGTCTTGATGACTTAGAGGAATTCATACATATCTTCCATGAAACACGGCAGGGAAGAATAATATTAGTTGGGGACTTAAATTAACCAGAAACAGACTGCAATAATATTAATTTAACAACATTAGTAAGAACATTATTTACAGTGTATGTTCAGGGACAACTACTACTTCAGATTGTAAAAAAGCCTATGAGGGCATGGAACATAACAGACATTGTCTGTGTTCCTAATGAAATGATTGCTATTTTTGTAAAGTGTTACCATTGTTGATATGCATCCCTTTCAACCTCTTAAAGCAAGAAATCTGGACAAAGCCATAAGTAAGTGGGGGTAAAGGCTGAAAATAGGGACACTTTTTAAATATTGCTCTTTCAAACTTAGAAAATTAATGGTTTTGCCTTTGCATGAGTTTTCTGAAAGGTAAAAAGTCTGAAACATAAATGTCTGTCATTATTTCCTGACTTCAACACTCAATGATTTGCCAGAAAACCACAATTTTATAAGAAACAGACCAAAAATATGAGGCAAAAATCTGCACAGTTGAGAGGTATGCTATGTAGTGATTGTTGAGTCATAAAGGTTAAATTGTTGCCAGATAATTCTGTCAAACTGAAATCTAAACCAATGCACAAAATATTAATAACAGATTATAGGGAATGTAAAACTAATTGGAGTGATAAATTCAGTGGAAAACTAAGGTAGGAATGTGACAAGTTTTGAAACAGAAATTATTTGAATGCAAAAAGATCAAAAACAAAAATGTTTAACATCAAGATCTAAGCATACAACATCAGGAGGAGATATTTCCATAGGAACAAGATAAAATATAACAAATGGAAAAGAGGCTGAACTATAACTTTGAAAACTGAAATAAATAAGTTTGACAGACAGATTAAACATAGCGTAAGACAAGATCAAGAAAACACTGAAGAAAATTTAAAGATATTGAGCAAAATAGGAAACCATTTTACAGACACATAAAATGTGGTAAAAGTAAAGACATACAAATTAATAGACTGTGCATAGATTATAACATTTATTCTCAGAGACAACAGATTATAGATATATTTGCAAAATCTTATGCAAAGCAGTTTGGTTCCACAAAGGGGTGATAAACTGTCCTAGTAACATCCGGATAATCTCAGATACTGAATTCAAACTAGATTATATTGAAAAAGAACTACACAAAATGGACCCAAACAAAGCACTGGAAAGAAACGGAATTCGTAATAATTACCCGAGAACACTTTGGGGTGAACTTACAGTACCATTATATCTGTTATTCACTAGGGTTATTTAAATCTGATTATATTGTTATAGAATATCATGTTATAGGTGGCTATTTTTAACATATGCACATTAATATATGGTTTTGGCGACCCCTAACCAGGATAAGCTGAAAGACATTGCTTTGCACATTAATATATGGTTTCAAATTCTGGCCTTTCCAATTCTGACGATAATTTATCCAAAATAACCTTGTTTTTCTGCAACATGAAAGTAAACTTATGAGTCTGTACAAGGTAGGTTTAACGAGTACGTGTCCCCAGACTTGAGGAATCTGTCCATATTTAAACTAAATAGTAAATTAATTACAATAAAGTCATCACTCTTACCTACTGTACCAGTTGTGATTGTTACACAAACGCTGGATTACCCTTATATCATTTGCTCACAGATGCACCTCATTATAACAGTAAGGATCAGAAGAAATCACAAATCAGCACAGGACTGTTTCAAGTAAACTCTGGATTTTCTTGTCTTCTTTGCAGTTTCTGTGAATTTACAGCTGACTAGGCTCCTTGGGATGGCTAGAGTTTGCCTGTCTAAAATATATCTCTTTCTGACAACAAACTGAAAATTAGAGGTAAATCAACAAAATATAAATAAAAGTAAATCTTCATGAATACAAGTCATCCCTTCCTACAAACAGTGAAAACAGAGGTAAAAATAAACTATAAATCAAAATAAATATTCTCTTACCAGGTAATTACGCATTCAATCACAACCAGCACAGGACAGTTTAAGATAAAATAGGGAAGGTATATCAGCATTTAATATATTATATATACTTAATGTAAATGGAAATACAGCATTTTGCATTCAGAAAACTTAAGAAGATTGTATCATATTATAACAGTGCATTTCACATTCTGGAAATGAAGACGTTTTTGGGATGAGGTTGTAAAGGAAGATTGACCATGTGGAGGATAAGGGAGATTATGTACGGCATACAGTACTACAATAGTACCATATGGTGAAAATAACTTAAGAGGTGATTAACTAAGGGTATGGCAGTAATATCAAGAAAGCAAAGTCTTATGTGATTGCCAGAAGCATAGATGGTTCAATTAACACCCTTGGTCACTACTATAAACCAGCATCCCCCTAGCTGTTCAAGTGAAGAACAAAAAACAACAACAAAAAAAAAGAATGACAAGAAAGGCACTTCACTGTAACTGTAATAAGCCTTAACTGATTGGCTTATTACAATTACATCTACTCCCCCTCCCCCAGAAAAAGAAAAAAAAAAAAACAGACGTTCTTTTTACAGGCTCACTAACCAGGTGCATGACATGCCCCACCCCCCAGGCACTCAGGTCCCATTTATGTGCCCTGCTCCCAACCTCCCTGCAGCATATTTTTATTAAAAAAACACTTCTTCTTTCAAACTGCAGTGATCCCTGTAAAGATCTGTTTAAAAGGGCAGACACAGGGAGACAATGGCATCAGCATCTAGTCTGAGGCATTCTGCAGGGAGATTGTCGGGGGCTACGCTGGTTAATCTAAACTTGCTGCTTTGTGTTTATTAAGTGTTGTGCCTGCATTTATGAAATGGTTATTAAACATACAGGCTATGCTGCAGTTAGTTTCAGTGAACAGGAGGTTGGGATAGGTGAGCTTCCCATCTTCCAGGATCTTAGTGATTGTTGATTAGAAATTTTTTTGGATTTTCTCAATGCAGTTCCTGATGGGTGATATGTTTTGTTGGCTTTTGCTACGTTTTGCTGGTGATGATTGGACTGGTAGTTTGCAAGAGTTCTGTTGCCTCATCAGACATGCTTTATTTGTCTCATTAGTTGTTTTTTTATGAGTGTTAACCGATGGCTACTTAAGTGTTGTATAGCACTTGCTAAGGGAATATGTTTTAAGCAAGCAATAATGTCTAACAGGGCGTGTGTGTTATTGTGGAAATGACGCCTGCCCAGGGGTGTTCTGAGGCCTGACACCACAGGTGGAGTGTAAAATAACATCTTGATTGATCTCGCTCTCATTCACATGCACACATACACAGACATAAACATACACAAAACTTTTTTTTTTATTTTAATTTTTATATATATTTTATACTCGCTAAACAGCAAAAGCTTTGCAGAACAAACGTAAAATAATGGTGACCGTTAGGATACTTTCAGTCCAAGCACCATGGCAGCTTGATATGCTGCCATGAAGTGGCAGACTCATTTTCAGCAGGCAGTCTGTAGATAACTTCCTGCTGGAGAACATTCATTCTCCATTCAAGATGCTGATATATGGGTTGCCCATTCTCTAATGTGTTTTCATATGCTCCACTTTTAATATTTGAGAGAACTGCTAAATGTATCTTTGTTAAATTTAGACTCCAAACATGGTGAGTTTAGAGGATTTAGTGAGTGCACAGATGGCATATGAGGGATACTGGTTACTAAGAGAGTCTGGCAGAATTCCAGACTGGGGTTTTTATTTTTAGCCTAGTGATTAAGATCCAGTCTAATGTTTCTATCCTACTAGCTTTGTTGAACCTAGTAGGAGCATTGGTTAGTTGCATGAAGTTGTGAAACTGACAGCAGCAGGTGGTATTATGGGTGGATATGCATGGCAGATACTCTGAGAGAGTCCCCTTGAATGATGGTTATCAATGAAGTCCCATGATATAGGTAAACAGATGTCTGGACAGGGAAAATATAATTCTATTGAGTATTATATTAAGGAACCAGGACTTTTACAACATGACTCGGGAGAAGGAAGAGCATCATGCTGCACTAGGTATCGCGTGCTATGGTGCAAAGGATAAGGGAAAAAGTGCTTCAAAACACATTAACTGTTTTGGTCACCAGGATTTAGGGGTTCCTCAGACATGATGGCAATAATTATATTCCAAATCATTAACTTAACAGGTGTATAACTTTCCATATTAGGATTAACAACTGAAGTTACATAAACAACTAGTTCAACCAACATAATAATGAAACAACATTATGAATGGCACCACATCGGTTATCTTCATCTCCTGATTTCCTTTATCTGAAGTGCTCTTTGCTTTATCCCTCAGAAAATCCTCTTTCCAACATCTTCTTTTTGGCTGCTACAGTTTGTTTATGAATTTAAATAATTCAGGTGTTTAAAACATACAGATGTCAGCATAGTATCCACAGTGAACACACAATGAAGGAATGGGAGTGCCAGAGACAAAATTCCATCCCATACACCTGTGCAGCATAATCTGTAATACAAGGAATGGATGGAGATCCCCCAACAGTGGGCATGTCCTAAAACATGAGTAGTAGTCCCTGAAAAAATTGTTGATTTAACAGACTACCATTAATTTGCAAGCCTGCATATTATTTAATATAATAACAGTGAAAGAGGAGGATTCTCATTCTTTAAAGATTGTTCTTCCAAGCAGTGTTTTTATTTAAGATATTAACTCATTACAGCCGGGTGGACGCATTCAGGTGTGTTTGTAGTTACATCCTACTGACTCCTCTAGGCATCAAATATTGCTTGTTTATATTTGCATTAATAATTCCAATTCCTTGCTACATATAAAGTTGTAAAATATTTCTTCTTAAAGCTTATGCAGTGGCAAACATAACTGTATTGATATCTGACCTCTGTCTAGTGCAGGTACAGAGAAATTAAATGTTCATATAATATTTATTTCTATTGTCAAAAGTTTCACCTTTTTCTAAATATCTCAGCAACAAACTAGCACAGACAGAACTGCTTACCCTTACACAAAAGCTGTCAGCTGGGTGAACAAAATGCTGCTGATAGTATGTATGTATGCAGCTTGAGTAGTTCCCAAGACAATGTAAGTTGTTAACAAAATATTACAAACTGAATAGTTACTATATTTAGTTCAATGTATACATTCCAGTTTAAGACCTAGAACCTAAAGAATACTGCCACTAAAAATAGTTTACCATTTACACTTCTTTATTAACACCTGTGGTTCCAGAAATATGAACATTTGTTTGAAATGAGAGGGTACTACTACGTCTCTAATCCATAACTTGAGAGCTAGTATCAATAAGGTAATGCTGACAAACTTTCATACTGCTAGTGTTAGTACCACCAGACTGTGATTTAATCTCATGACGGCATGTTTCTGTAAAATTATCAGTTACCTATATGATGAGTGACGTGTATGTACAGAACAAGATGTGCATTTCAATACTGCATGATGATACTGAATAGCTGTAGCTCAATGTATCACCTGTTAAAGCTTTACCTGTGCCATGCTCCCAGTTAACAAGAGGTACTGAGTCATCTGTTATTTCTGAAATTAAATATGGAGATTTTTCTCTTGAGCATGAGATGTTTTAGCCCTTGTTCTAGCTCCACTAAGCACTAGCACTGCAAGTTTATCTGCTGTTTTTTGTTTTCTATATGTACTGCACTACCACGATAAAATTAAGAATAGGGTATTTGCCATCTTTATATTACAACCACTTTAAGCAAACCCAGATACACCTGGTTTGCTAACTAAGATCATACCAATAAGGTGTCCAAAGTTACATGCTTGCATCATTTTGTCCACCTTGCTTTTGACAGGCTGGAAGATCACACTAATATATTCACAGAAACACAGAACTGAACCTAAGACATGCTCGCCTTTCACTGGCCACTCCCTTCCTAGTCACTGTTATTGCTCTATGCTATTTCTTTGGTGAAGAAATAATATAACAATACCCACGTCTTATTTCTGCCAATCCTTAGTGACTCTCTTCATTCAATCAACCCACTTAGCCACCATGGAGGTGGGCATGGCCATGCGGTCCTTAACTTGTCAGCACCACTGTACGCTCTCCTACAAAGAATATAAGGGTTAATAACAATCATCTATATGCTTTGTGTTACTAAAAATGTAAAAGGCATATTCATGGTTATCGGACATCCCAAGGAACCACTGTTTCCATTAATTTTAAAACCATGCTAGGTACAAGACATAACCTTATCTGGCACCTCATACATTTCCTTGTCTTCAGAAAGCTTCTGGGAAATAGTTGCACAACAATGCATTACCCATTTAGTACACACACAACCTCCCAAACAGTCCACCCCTGCTTAATCTGGTAGCTTTACTCTGGAGTGTAGTTGGATAGAATGGAGACCATCCAGGAATTCAAGTGTAGAAACTGTAACAGATTCACGTCTGACTGGATGTGTCATCAAAGTTTTCCCACTGTCATCTCACTAACTGAGGTCTTGCTATGTGTCATGAGATGCCAATCAGTTTGATATGGCAATTCATTTTAATTTTATTTTGAATTTGTTAACCAGGATAGAGTACTGATCCCATTAGACCTATTTCAGTCTCTTCACTGTTTTTCTTTCTTGGTGGTCTCCTCTGAACACTAAAGTCATATGATTCAATCTGGCTGCCACTAGTACTGTGGGACACACATGCCTTTCTGGATGATAAGGTTTATAATATTATACTGATGCCTGATGACCACAAAGAGTATATAAGTGGCACAATGAATGAAGAAAAAATGTCAAATTCAAGAGAGACAAGCTACCCTCCAACCCAAATACCATTTATGCTGCTCTAAGGTAAATTTCAATGGTAATTCTTTGGTGGGGCCAATGTTCCTGCCTGGTTCATAATTTAGTCTCTTCAGTCCAGTACTGTTATGACTTTAGTAGTGGGACCTGTTGTCCTGATACGAGTCCCTTAGGGAAAGTTCTTGCAAGGCTCATAGAGCATACGCATGCAGGTCCTTCTGAAATGTTAGCACTTACGCAGCACATTATGAAAAACAACATTGCCAAACTTTAATAGAGAAGGCTGGCTGGTGTGTATACTGCAAAACACGCAATCCTATAAATATGCATTGTTCTTAGAGTGCGTAATAAACTGGGAGCAGGACATAGACCTTCACAACATTAAAATTAATCTTATTTTTATTTTGATATTCTTCAGAATGTTGTCAACTTGTATGTCAATTTTCCATCAAAATTTGACAAAATAACACCTCTCTGCTGGTTCTTATGCGATTCCCTTTGGTTCAGTATTGTCAACTCATAAAAAGTGTCTCCATTCTGGTTCTTTTACATCTCCTATCTGCATCCCTCTGGACTCTCCACAG
This sequence comes from Protopterus annectens, assembly GCF_019279795.1. NCBI lineage: Eukaryota > Metazoa > Chordata > Ceratodontiformes > Protopteridae > Protopterus > Protopterus annectens. The sequence continues at coordinate 698,362,316 of NC_056743.1, forward strand.
CTATTGTTACTTTTCATCTACAATATTTCATATACAATATGTCAGTTCCATCCAAAAACACCCCTCTCTACTGAGTATAGTACAGAACACCTTCTGGAAATTATTACCTCTGTGTCCCACATCAAAGTAGCGAAAGAGTTGTGCAAGTACACATTTATGAATACTATCATGCAGCCTGTAGCAGTATGTATAACTTGAGTACATAACAAATGCAGTATCACTTTAACACAGCACAATAAGTAACTTAATAGACATATTACACAGGTTATCATTTACAATCTACAGAAAGTGGGCAAAATGCCAGTAAGAGATCTAGCTTGAGACACTTGTGTGAACCTATACTTTTAGTTTTACTAATGCGTTTAAGTGCACTACTGTCTTAACAACATCCCTGGGATCACTACAATATTAATCTCCAACTTTCTTTTTCATAATAAGTCTATATTATTTTTGGATAGTCCAAGCCCATCTTGACTGTCAATCAATCAATAAAAAAAATGCTTTCTGGCAGGATTATGGAACTCATAATTAATAGTGGATTAATAGATTATGAGCCGTAGAGGTGCATGCACAGCCTGATTTGCTCATCTACCACTTGATCTTGCATAGTACTGAGTCACAAGAGATCTTCACACAGGACATCAGCAGGTACTGCAGATTTAACATACATTGGTCTCTTCTCCTAGCTGTAATAACATGATCTATTCATAACCTGAGTACACAAAGTTCTGAATTCCTAAACTCTGATTTTAAACAATGTTTTTTCTCACATTCACAAAAATTAATGCAACTAAAGAAAATAAAAAAAAAAACAGAGAATAAGAAGGTTAGGGTACTCAGTTACATATACACATGTTCACTTTATTTGATTATTTACTCAAAGAAGAAATATTAACTTAATTCACACCTCTCAACTGTTCCTGATTTTCAGGGATGTCCCTGATTTTGGCTCAAATTTTAGCTCTGTCCCTCTTAATCCCTCCTAAAACTAGTGACTTTTGGAGGAAAGATGGTGAATTACACTTAATGAACGATGACAAAAATTAAGAGTTATAGACTTCTTTTACTTCAGAAAATGTGTATTAATTCATATGCTCTGATTCTGTCAATGTTTCAAGTTAATAGCACTAATATTTTAAAAGTGTCCCTGATTCTGTTCAAATTTGTCCCCGATTGGTTGAGAGGTCTGACTTAATTACAGGTCCAGAACAACACTTCTGTATGTAAACAGCTTCTCTGTGAGGGATATAATAACTGATGCCCTCTACAGCAGTTAGTGAAGAGATTCCACTGCTTGAGCTGCTCAGCCTCCATTTTTTACTGTGTGACTGAGCAAGTCACTTAACAAGGCAATTCTCACAAGTCACCCTGAAAAGGGACACTTGTGTCCAGTGAATTTAATGGGATAGCAAATTAAGTAAAACAAAACAAAAATGGATCTCATGTAGATGTAAAAGTTAAACACTGCTCCAGTCCAATTCATGCCATAACACTTCCAGCTAAGTAAAAGTACAGAGCTAACCAATATTTCTAAAAAAAATATTTGGCATACAGACTTGGAAAACTTTATCTGAGGAAGTATCAGTATTAATTTTCACATTCCAAATTCTAAAAATCAGCATCCTTCCGAGTTAGAGTTAACCGCTGAAAAGCAATACTACCTCATAGAAGCAACAAATCAGTCATGCTTTATTTTTCCACAAGTAAAATATTCAGAAACATAGCTCTGTTGTTATATTATATTTTGATTTTACACATTAGATTATTTAGCTACAAAAGTACTGTATCTTATATATTTACCATCACCCACCATCTACTATTCTTTCCTGAGACATTCATTTCTGTCAGCACTTACCATCAGAAAGGCTAACCAAGACTGCCACGACCAAGGGTGCAAGTAGGAAAGTCATATTCATCTACAAATACAAATGACTGTTGTTTTAGTAATTCCAGAAACAGTTTTCAGGGCTGCTTTCAACAGATGTTCTGTTCTAAACTGAATAATAAACTGTGATGTTTTATACTGGCAAAATTCCCACCCTCAAGCAGAAGATGGACAGGATGAGAAAGCAGATGTCCCACCAATCAACAGCCAAACTGCAGGCTCTGTCACTAGGATCTGGGTGAAACACTGCAATGTAGGTTTGGAATCTGAGAGGAGCTGAGCAACAGAAAGTGAAACTGTTCTTGTGCTGTAGAAAAGTAGGTATTACTAATCTCTGCCATCAGATATAGAACCATCTGTCCCAGGCAATGCATGAAGTAAGAAAACCCACAATGTGGAATTAGAGAACCAGAAATGGTTGATCATTTGTGGATGTTCATTTCTAAAAATATAAATAAAAAATAAAATAGCATTCTAGACAGTAATAATTACTTGATGTCATAGCATACAAAAGTAGATATACTACAGATTTTATTGTTTAGTTTACAAGTACCCCTTTTGCCAAATGTCACTTAAAGCCTACAACTACAAAAAGATAAACACAGACAACCCCAAGCACATATTTTAGTTATCTCCGACATACCAAAGTATGACTGCATATATACAGGTTTACTTCAGATGATCAAAGTTTCAAAACTTTGAACATCACATTGAGTGAGATTCGTCAAAGACCAGATGATCAAAGTTTTGAAACATCGAACATCAAGTAAAAAAAAAATTAAATAAAAAAGTTTTCTTTTACGTTTCTGCAGGGGGCCAAGCCGCCCTGCACCCCACACCCCCTGCAACTTAAATATATCAACTCTGAGATTGCACGACAGCGATTAAAATGGTAAATTTCCTGTTCCGCATTGCATGGCGATCTCCATTCAGAGCGTTCGATGTTTCAAAACTTCAATCATCTGGTCTTCGATGATGTGATGTTCGAAGTTTTGAAACTTCGGTCATCTGAAGTAGCCCCATATATGTATATGCATTTATATATATATATATATATATATATATATATATATATATATATATATATGTGTGTGTGTGTGTGTGTGTGTATATATATATATATATATATATATATATATATATATATATATATATATATATATTTATATATATATATGGGATTCATGCAGATGTTCAAAGTTTCACTTCTTCGAACCCATTTCACTGAGTCCACTTGTTTGAAGTAGTGAAACTTCGAATACTGACTTTGGCAGTCACACTACAGAGCAGAATGGGAATATTCTCTTTTCCCCGCTGTAGTGCAATCACGGAGTTGGTATATTTAAGTAGGGGGGGTGGGGGGCACAGCCTCCCACATTGGGGGTGCAGTGGGGCTTGCCCCCCTGCAAAAACATGTTTTAGTTTTTTTTTGGGTCGACCGGGGAACTAGACTTCAGCAAAAGTGCATTTTTGTTGAAGTGAACTTTCGCTGAAGTGTGGGTCTCCTGCTCTATTTCAAAGAAGTGTTCTTTCGATGTAGAGCAGTAGACCCATATATATATATATATATATATATATATATATATATATATATATATATATATATAATATATATGTGTGTATGTGTGTATGTGCATATGTATCTATATATATATATATATATATATATATATATATATATATATATATATATATATACTGAAAAGAAAACTAATGTGTTATCAAAACACTGATATGCGGTATATGGAATTTTTTCCCTTTTTCCTTAAGTAGTGCGACCTAGAGTATTGTTACAGATGCCTGGAGGTGGGGGAGGTACAGGGACCAACTTTCTTATTTTTAAAATAAAAATTCATCAGATCAATACTTACTGAGGGGTCTATATTAGATGATCGAATTTTCAAAAGTTCGACTTTCATATGATCGACACCATATGATCAAAGTTTTAAAAGTTCGAACATCTAATAAAAAAAAAATAAACTACACAAATAGCCTACCTGACCCCCCACACCCCCGCTCTTTAAATATACCAACTCCGAGATCGCACTACAGTGCAGAAAAGGGAAATCTTTCCATTCTGCGCTGTACAGAGATCTCTGTTAAAACGTTTGAACTTTCAAAAGTTCGATCATATGGTGTCGACCATATGACAGTCAAACTTTTGAAAGTTCAGTCATTTAATATAGACCCCTTACTGAGTACAATGAGCTTACATTAGAAAAGTTGTTAGGAAGCCAAGAAAAAAGTTTATGAAAACTGTGCTGCTAAACAGAACAAAACAAAAATGATATGAGCTCTCTTGTCTAGTCAATTGTGTTTACAAGTTACATGGTCTTAATGCTTTGTTTATCATAATATCTGCTTTTTGTGGCCCAGAGATTGATTCCCTCAGCCTCTATCTGTTTTCTGTGCATACCTCTCAACTGTCCAGAATGTCACACAATGTCCAGATTTATGCCTCTTATTTTTGGTGCAAGTCTTCTTAAAATTTGTTGTTTTCTGGCAAATCACTGAGGACTGAAGTCACTATATAATGACACATGTTTTAGCTTCAGAGTTCATATCCTTCATAAAATACATACTATCTTAAATCCAGTAGTTTTAGCAACTTTCCAACGTTATAAGAGCAATAATTAAAAGCTGTCCCTATTTTTGGGCATTTGTATCCTCATTATGTTAGGCTTTGTCCAGATTTCTTACATTAGAAGATTGTGAGGTATGCTTCTGTGTGATTACGAGCAAGTCATTTAACTAAACAAAGCTCCTATGTTGAGTCTGAAAAATGTCCACGTGGATCAGTGTTACACCCTGCTGAAGAAATGCAAAATAAATATATGCAGATGTGCATGTATGTGTGTGTGTGTGTGTGTGTGTGTGTGTGTGTGTGTGTGTGTGTGTGTGTGTGTGTGTGTGTGTGTGTGTGTGTGTTTATACTTGAGAGCACAATCCTGTGGCAGACTGGCATGCAACATATTTTTTATCTTGCCATAACTGTTTCCCAGAAAGAGTACAGCTTATTAACACCCTACAATGGATTAAACAGTTACTGAAAATGGAAGGTCAGAAAATGGTGCCATCTGTTGACTCCTTTGAGATATGCCATATTTAAATCACTTCCTTTAACACATTATACACTAACCCCAAGATCCTATAAAGTCCGTGTAGGCTCTGTGTAGAGCCTACATGGAATGTATCTGTGAACATGACCACGGTTCTCCCTCGGGAGTGTGTCATACACATTAATTATGGTGCGCTCCTAAGGGAGGTCACAGCAACATGGATACTGAATCCATGTAAGACTGACAGCACAGCCACATACCTTTCTGCCCGTTAACCTTGACTGAAAGGTCTATAAAAGATTTTATTTCATTAAATTGGATTTATTTTAATGTGCTTGTTTGCACGGTGTGGCACATTATTTAGCTATGCTTAATTTTCTGCACCTATACATCAGACATCTGCCAGACATCTAAAAAATAAAAAAAACAGATGCATTCAGTTTACATTTTTTTTTTATTTTTATGTGCTTGTTTGTGCGATGCACCACATTATTTAGCTATGCTTAGCACTGCACAATCATGTGTTAGACATCTGCTAGAAACCTAAAAATAGAAACCGGATGCAATCGATTACTGTAATTCTGCAGTGCTTAGCAGTGTGCAAACCCGCTACGCTTACAGGCACCTTCGCAGTATATCTGAAGATATACAAGTGCACTTCACTATCCCAGTGACTAGATAGGGTGAGTCATGACCGACAGTGTAGTAGGTCCTAAGTTCAAGTCCTGAGCAGTAATACCTTTTACATATAGTGCTGTGAAACTGTGTCAGGTGACTGAAACATTGGTTGACTTTAAGTTAAATTCTTACAGTTAGAAAAGCTGCTCAGTGCTAAGCAGTGCTTAAACATTGTCAATGGTCTTTTCCTGTTTGCGCTTTGCTAAGCTTCGCTTAAATATGGGTTGTGCAAGTTTGTGCGATACTAAGTGACACGGCATGTTTTAGAAAGTTACAGTATGACATGCAAGCGCGGGAATGTAGCCTATTAAAAGGCCAATATGTGGGAATTTCAAATTATTCCTTGAAGCCTGACCTTGACTGTGGGTATGGTTGCTGTCGTGGGGGAAGGTGTGCACTTTAGGACACAAAGGTGGGATGTGGAGGAGTCCAGGGTTTTCACTGGACTCCTGGTAGAATGCTACAGACCCTGGCTGCTGCAGGGTGACTACCAGTGCTCAGAGTGTAAGTCTGAGGCCTGGGATGGTTTGACCAGGGACCTAACCAGTGCAACTGGTATAACCCACACTGGTGAACAGTGCAGTGTCATCACCATTATAACAACCTGTTTTGTAGGAAGAGGGAAACCTTGGATACCTGGATCCAAGAAACAAGGGGTGGGGCTCACCCCACAGATATGTAAGAGAGGGCTTGCAATGTCCAGCCCCATGCAAGGCGTTTGGCCAGGATGAGGCAAATGCATGGTATGTAAGATAATCGATACAGTAATAAATTAATGCATAATTTAATAATAAAATAAAGTAAATACAGATAGTGCAGTCTTAACAGTCATGTATGAAATACCTGGAGCATCACAGATTTTTATTAATGTGTCAGTGAATATCTGAACTGGTAAAGCAAGTTAAAGCAAGTAAGCATGCAATACTGTGTAGCAAAGCTTCCAACCATTAGTTAATGCTGTGGTCTACCCATATTAAGAGAATATGTTGTGGTCTGCTCATTGTCTGAAATATGCTGTACATTGCACTCAATAAATTAATAGGGTAAAAGTGTAAGTTAACAGAAGTCCTAGACAGCTATCCATGTGAGTAAATGCAAGACTTGAAACAACATGAATCAATAAAGGATGAACGGAGATGGTGTTCTGATAATTTATTTTTTCAAATAAAATGTTCAGTATTGCTGTAATCACTGCTTGTGGAATCTGACACCAACCAACTGGGAAATGTGCAATAGGCAATACTGTTTTAGTATGTCAGAAATAAATGCTGTGGAATACACAGATTAAGAGTCAGTGTTGTGTTCTGCTCATTTTGTCTGATATATGCTGTAGGTTGCAGTCAATAAATGAACAGGGTAAACGTGTAAGTTAACGGAACTCCTACACAGCCATGCATGTGTGCAAATGCAATATTTGAAACAACACAAATCAATAAAATGCATAAGGAGACGGTACTCTGATAATTAATTTTTTCAAATGAAATGTTCAGTATTCCTGTGGTCACTGCTTGTGGGTTCTAATCCGACACCAGCCAACTGAGAAATGTTCAGCTGTCAAGTGTAATTTGTGTACAGCAACATACCTCTCAACATACCTCTCAACCTCTCAGTGCAAGAAATCTGGACACAAATTGACAAAAATGGGGGGGACAAAGGCCCAAAAATAGGGAGACATTTTTAAATATTACTCTTATAAGCTTAGAAAGTTGCTAGAGTAACAAGATTTGTTTTAACATACATTTTCTGAAGGATTTGAGTCTGAAACTCAAATGTATGTCATTATTTAGTGACTTCAGTCCTCAGATCACCCCAATAATATGCCAGAAAAGCACAGATTTTATGAGAATCATACTAAAATATGAACCAAAAATCTGGACATTCTGCGAAAATCTGTACACTCGAGAGGTATGCATCTCAACTGTCACGATTTTTGCAGAATGTACTGAATATTGCCCCGTATGTCAGGTCCCCTGATTTGCAGATATATGAAATCACTCGAAATGCAATTTAATGGCAAATCTGTTATCAGAACACCTTGCTACTATTGTATGAGTACACTATGTAAGAACGTTCCCTGCTGTTTTGCCTTTGTACCACCATTATGTATGGCTTGGCCCATAATGTCCCATGCTAATAGGTTGAGAGGTATGTACATGGCACATCATATATACAATATAAGCAACATTGAATGATTGCTGGATGCATTATGTTTTGTACTATAGTGTGTGTTTGTGTGTACGTAACAGGAAGTATTTTAAATAATAAATGGCATAGGAGTCAGTGGTCTCACAAGTGAAATCTAACATATCTAGAAGTATGTGGCTGTAGTCTGTTTAGTTATATTATCTGTGAAGTTACTAATGTTCTTCTTTTTTCTTTCACCCCACCCCTTCTCTTCTTTTATTCATTTAATCAATGTATTTATTATTATCATTTGATATTATCATATTATTTGTTATTACCTGTTATGTTGGTTTTATGTATAATTTAATATTGCTTTGCTGATAAAACACTTTCATTTACATTATTTATTGTTATGTTCCTCATTATATTCTTTACTATTTCTTTCCATTAATAATTATTGTTTTCTCTTATGTTATTAATTACATTTGTTTGGGTTATGTTTATTTTTCCTTTATGTTTATATTTCATTTACCACAGGGCAACAAGGTAGGCCAGTTCCTGGTGATCCACTTACCTTGGCTCTCCTAGCCAAGGCACCAGCGCCCAACACATTTGGTCCGCAGCCTGGTGGCAGCCCCTCTGCTACACCCGCACTACCTTCTCCATGGGATAGTTCTGCCCCACAGGCTGTGGATGTGCTCCCCTCTGTGAGTGGAGGTGGAGGGGCTGCATTCATCACCCAAGACCAACTACCAGGCATGGTGCGTAGGCTTGTGGGCCAAACTGTTGGTGCATGTCTACGCCAGATGGAGAGCATGCTGTCCATCCTTGTGGGCAGTCTGGCTCCAGGCGTCAGAGTTGACCACTGCCTCCACAGGAGCCAGTGAAGGTACACTGCTGACAGTCCCATGGGTGAGGACTTGAGTCACACTGCTACCGTGTCTGACATCCATGGGACTGGGATTTCGTAACACCCTCCCCAACCAAAGTATTCACCCCCCTCTTGTGTCCCACACCAACCCTGTCTGCTGTTTTGTCTGTCTTGCCTGTCTGCAAAAGCTTCCTCACCTTCCCAACTTACCTTCCTCACACATACCTATGTCCCTTCCCCAACATTCCACTCTATCCTTAAAAAAAAGGGGGGAACCTGTCCCCCCCTCAAAAAAAAATCATCCAATACATAGCTCTCCATTTCACACACATGTCCACTGGACACACTTCATTTGGTCCAATTGGCTTCACAATGCACTTATGTTGTTGTCACCCCTGTTTCTGGGGGTGCCAGTCCAAATTCAGCTAAACAACTTTTAAAGTGCACAGTTGTTGCTGTTGAAGGAATGGATAGGTATGGTTCTTTCCTACACCCTTTCTGCACATACCTACCTGCCTTTCACTATGTTTTCCTCCCTGCTTGCACCCCATTTCACCACTATACTAGCTCCCTAATTTTTCTTTTCTTTAAAGAAGTTTTGAGCAATGCTAAATGGTGGTATATTAATATATGTATTTGAAAGCATAATAATCATATTCAAAAAGTACACCTGCACCCTATTTTAAACCCAGTGCCATTTCACTTGAAGAGCAGTGCATGAACTACCTAGCCACACAGCCAGTTAATTAGCACAGGTGTTTTAAGCAAAACATAGTAATTGTCATTTTCTCATTATTAAGCGTGTTTACAAGATGCTTTGCATTGTGCAAATCTGTTAAGCGATTAATGGAAAAGTAGGAATTTAACTGGGACTCTGGTAGAGAAATACATCACTATAAAGCCATACACAAAATAATAGATGTAAGTGAGATGTGTAACAACAGTTAAGTGTGCTATTGTATCTACAACATGTAAAAATACAGCTGATATAACAGTGACTCTGTAGCTCAATCTGTTAAATGCTTTAAAAACATTAATTTGTGGTGCTGAGTTCAAATACAGCTGTGTCTAGCATTTAAAATACATGTATGTGTACATCACCATTATAAATGTTGATATGCATGACTGTCTCATTACCTATTTATCCACCCAAAGTAGTACAGATAGAATGTCTGCTTCTAAATAGTGGAAGTCAAAGGCCTACAGATTGGACCACATTTTAACTATTCCTATTACAACACTAGAAAGTGCATAGAATGTCAGGCTATGCATTAGCATGAATTCCCAGAAGATTTTGATGTATGTAATTCAAATGTGGCCCAATAATATCATACTGCATCCCACAATGATTTGCTAGTGATATTGCAGGCAACCACAGCTGCAAAAGTAACTTACATATATAGAGATTGTGCTAGACACAAGGGTTGCCAGCACATACATTTCAGATGACTACCATGACATAACACATGACTTGGCAGTTGTTCAACTGGTTGCCATAAAGGTTAATGTACCCCCTACCTTGTTCTAGGACACATCAAGCATGTTGTATTTTACTCTGTTAATGATACCTTTGGCTAACATAATTACCTTAAACACATACCTTAATTTCCAGTGGGATGGGTTCCCTCACTCTGCCTGTGGCTGTTCACCAAGGCTTCTACAGGTCCCACAGTTACTTTTAAGTGTGGTTGTCCTGCACAGTCTTCAGCCTCTCTGTCTATGCCTATTGCCTGCAGCAGCAGCAGCTTCAGCCTGTAGCACGCACACATGTATGTAAAAAGTAGCTGCTGCAAACATTCTCTCTGTGCTAATGTTGTATCTGTACCTCAGTAATTTCCACCCCAACATATGAGAAAGAGGATGGAATCTACATTGAGTTCTTATAGCTTGTTGAATAGTTGCATGGGATTGGCTGATTATACTGCAAATCAGCTGTGTAGGTTACATGTAGCATTTCTGAACCACAGATTGGTTAAGAGGCAATCACCTGCTAATGAGAACCATCTTAAAAAGGCAAACTTCTAGCTATGGGGAACCATTGTATATGAGATTTACTTTGTATGGTTAACTGGTTGACACAGTATTCATATAGCAGTATCTTTCAACAGAGGAGTAGTGTACTCCATCAGGTATGTAACCATTTTGTTTCCAACATGATGCAGATGTTTGAATATATTTAGGGGGAATGGTAATTACATCAGTAAGCATTTCTTAGAACTGTACTGATGACATGGCATTGATCTCCAGATGTGTTACACCTACAGAGGATGTAGAGTACATAGCAGTTGTAATAGTGCACTGCTATTCGGTTGGCACTGTTGTCTTTACGTATTATATGGGGGGGGTCCTGCTATGAGGCACACTGCAATGGAGTCCTATGTTGGGTGTGTGATCATACATGAATATTTGTCATGGCATAAACAGGAGTAGGTCACTATTGTTACTATCCTAGTTGCATCTACACCCTTTGTATGTTTGGCACACTGTTGAATATGAGATGTGTAATCAAACAGTGAATACTGTTAGCCTTCCTCTATTGCTGTATCTCTACATACTGTACTCCCACATATGTGATCCTGACGTGTGTTCTCATTTATTTGTATTTCAGGAGATATCATGCATGCAGGATGCAGTGTACCATTTACTAAGGCAGAAAATGACCTCAACATTGAGGCTTTGTGCCAACACTACCAAGTCCTGATGTTCAGAGAGAGGACAAATAAGCAAGAGTGTACAGGCTTGTGGGAAGGACTGGTCCATAACATTAATGTTGTGAGTCATCAGAATCATACATATGAGTAAGTGCAGCACTGTGCCATGGTGGATATGATACACTCTGCATGCAGACATACACCTTATATGGCCAGAGATTGTCATGTCACTGGTGGTGGACCTGTAGCAGTACAACCTCCCTCAGCCACAGAAGAATTCCTAGCAAACCTTCCAACACAGGAAAGCTCCCAGGCATCCATCAGCCAACATGTTGTGCATATGGGTGCCACACATTCCTCTCACGAGGAGCATCCAGGTATACTTAGTTAGAGCAGCATTTGAATACTGTTGCATTCAGCATGTCAAGGTGTATATAGTTTTACGTGGGTGTCAGGTGTTTTATTGTGGGGGGAAGGAGGTTAGCTGTGGTTTTAAGTTCATGTAGTGATTGTGACCCACATACTTGTTAACATAGCAGCTACTGTAAATGTGAGATATTTGGATATATTACCCCTGTTATACTGTAACATGCTGAGCTGTTGCCATTACCTTTCCTCTCAAAATTTTTGGGACCATCAGGAATTGGAACAGACCATGCTCCTGCTGCTGGTAAACACAAAACTGTTTTGTCAGAGATGTAGATATAGTTCAATGTATTTGCTAAAGTGTCATCCCAGCCTTGCTGACTGGATTGATGTACTGTCTGCATGATTGCCAAATGGACATATATTTTCTGAATGTCCACAGTTTAGAGTCATACCTCTCCCTTGTAGGTGTGACCATAGTAATTGACTTGACAGTATTGTCAGGGCATTACAGACTGCCATAATTGTCAACTGTGCAGAGTTTTGCAGAATGTCCACAGTGTACATAATGTATGTTTTGCTCATGAGATTCTTGGTTAATGAAGAATTATTTCCAAATAATTACAGACTGAGGTTAGAAAATAGTGCCCTCGTGTCCTACTATGTGAGGCTAGGAGTTATACAGTCCTTAATAATGGCATCTGTGTATACAGCTTATCATATATTGCACCATAGTACTGCAGAGCATAGAAGGGTATGTATTAATGTATTGCTTTCTCCTTTTTACTCACAGGTGACCACGGAGGTTAGTCTTTGTCTCCTTTACAACCTGATGTCAGTGTCTCTATAGACTCTGATGATGATGGTGGTGGACAAATTGAGACACAGCTGGGGATTGCAGAGGCTGAATCAGACACTGAGGTTGACATCTCTCATCCACTCGCATCATCACCGTACACAGCCACTATGGCTATGCATACCCAGTTCCTTGAGGCCACAGATACTGGACCATCGGAGGGTGGGGACATTGAACAGGAAAGTGGGGCTACTGTGGCTTCAATGACTGTCAACACTGGCTGTAGCCAATCAGTTGGCAATGTTCCACACAGGCAGATTGATAGGGGTGCTCATAGGAGGCCTGTTGTCCCTCCACAACCTGTCACAGGTGTCTCATCATGTGTCACTCAGCATATGTTTAGGGCTGTCATGGAGGCACAGGCACATTCAGAAAGGAACTCCCAATGAATGCTCAGGGTTATGGATGCAGCACAGTCTGACATCCGTGACTGCCTCCACTATGTTGCTGACACCCTGGAATGGTTGACTGACACAGTGGAAAGAGGTAGGCCTGAGAGATTGCACACTATCTGTCTTGGTGTGCACTTTGTCTGTGATGAAATGTTTCATTGGAGTTGAGCGTCGGCCTCATGGGCGTAGGTCAGCAACTACATCTGCTGAGAATCAGTGTAGCCATGCACAATCATGCTGCCATAGTGGCAGTACAACTAGTGCTCCAGAGGGGAGCGTGCTGTCCACACCAAGATGTAGCAGGCCATGGGCTTGTGGTCCTGGGAATTCCCATGGAGGACATATTCCCAGCAGACATCAGTCACCCTCTGTAGCACAACATCTGACCTTGGAAGTGGAGGTGCCAGTGCAATGATGAACTGTCAGCTCTACCATGCACAGCTCACAGCTGTCCAACATAAAGACACTTAGAACTAGCACTGAGTTTGGCTGTGTTCATGTAGACACTCACACACCACTGTCACACTGAGGGCACCTACAGACACACACACAATATTTCCATGGTCCATTTTACTTGCTTCCCATCCTGACTTACACACACACACTTGCCAACCTATTGGGTCAGCCTAGGCCTCCTGCACCTCCACACAACACCCTGTGCAAGTGATGATAACAGTGGCACGTCCCTGTCATCTTACTCATGGATGCAGAGAAAAAAAGCTATGTGTCTGATCCACATGGTGACTATTTACATTAATATGAATTAGTTTCAGCCATTGTTGTGTGACATGCTACTTGTACTGGTCATTTACACATATTGTACTTTGTCATAGAAAGTGTATAGCATAGTTTGTGTACATTACGATGGATCCTGTTGTAAGGGCTATGGAGTCACACAATGAAATGTGTCTCATGGAAATGTTTACATTTCACTTTCAGGATTGTGTTGGACACACTGATGGGTAAACATCTACAATCAACCCATCAATGTCAGACCACAGGATTGAATGTCAGCACAGGGAGAGAAGTGTCATCATAAAGGTAATACAGTATATGTTCATGGGTTCATAGGTTCATAGGTGAGGCCAGCCATGCATCCCAAATCTCTGACATGGTTTGATACCCTTATTAAGTGTAAGCAGTTTTTTAGAAAATGAAACACTTACAAGCAGGGACCTAGGAGATGAACCATTTACAGTTTCCCTCTGTCCATTACAGACGTTGGTCCCAAACCAGGGATGCTTGTCCTATTCCCCATGCAATTGTGTAACTCGCACTTGATTTGCATTAGGGTGGAACTCTGCTTCACATGGTTGGAAGCCTGTTCTATATAGGGTGTATTCTTAGGGATACATACCTGTCTCTCCTATTAATACCACAGGCAAGGTGTATGTCTGTAGAATGGGTAATTCTGGTGCTAGTTGTTATGTGAGTATGCAGATGTTCCATAGTGTGGTTTGACAATGCCCTGTATGGCAGACATACATCTCCCCTCCAAAGGCTGTAGGACACAGAATACAGGGATAGAGCTTTGACACAGTCTGCATAGGACATTTTATGTACACCCTGCATTGGTTTAGTGAGGAACCTGTGTGGATGTTCCAATTATTGAATGTGCCTGGCTAGGCACATACCAAAGGTGGCATTGCACTCAATGATGAGTCTGATGAATGCAGAATACACTGGAATAATGACTTCCTTGGACTTAGATGCCATACCTTTGTTAATAAGTTGCACAACATAGAATGATTTCCCCAATACTGTAGACACGTGACAGTCAAAGCCTAGATCACTATCTATGTGTGTCCCTAAGTTGTTGACTACTGGGCCAACTGTTAGAGCTGTGCTGTCAATATGATAGTTACCAGGAGTGGATGACTTCCCAAAGCATAGTAATGTGCATTTCTTGGCATTTATTGTTACTCCATGGCTCTGACATCAGTTGTATGTCTGTGTCAGACCCTCCTGGAAAACATTTGTGTCAGTGTGGGATTTAATGACAGCTTCTAATTTGCAATCTCCTGCAAATTTAGTCAGCCAGAGGCCACAGACAGTGGCAATGACTTCAGACAAGTAAATGCCTAAGAGAAGTCCTCGGAGGAATGATTCGAGAGGGAGTCCACTTGTGGCTGGCCTATTTGTAGAGGTGGACTCCCCTATGCTAACCTCCTGGGTACTGTCTATGAGCCACTTGGCTAATCACTGGCTGATATACTAGATGTAGACAGCCCACCTTTCTGCAGAGGGATGACTGCCACTGTTCTGCATTCATGAGGCACAAAGCCTGCTTGGTGGCTACAGTGAAATAGTGATTCCAGAGGCCCTGAAAGGTCACATTTCATGCTATTTAGAAGGCATGCTGGGATATTGTCTGGGCCCATTGATGCAGTGTACTTGTTCTTAGAGAGAGCATTAAGGACCTGTTCCCTCATGATAGTAGGGTGACTTATATTTGATGGTATTTCCTGAGGGAAAGTTGAGGGGGGGGTGGTAAAGTTGGGGCTCAAGTTATTAGCCAGGAGGTTTGCTCTTTCTTCTTTCTCATTATAGGTGGTTCCATTTACAATGAGATGTGCACACAACTGTGCATTGCCTTTGACGTTGCGGACATACCTAAAATATGCTTTGTGGTTGTCCTTGGCCTGGGAGCCCAAACTTACCTTAATTCTGGCTTTGGTTGACTTCATTTGTCCTCTGTTTCTTTCACTTTGATGAAAGTGCTTTTATCCTGCTGGGTGCTGCACCTCCTACATTTTGCCATGAGTTTCTTCCTTCTGTTATACAGCCTATTCATTCTGTGATTCTACCAGTATGGTTTGATTTTCAGTTATTTCTGTGCTTTTCCCCGGAGGGTATGGCTGCCTCTATGCAGCTATTAACATGCTCGTACAGGGTTTCTGTAAACACTGCTTCATAGGCCACAGTGTTCTCAGTGTTTATGGGGGCTTCAGATTAGGCCAGTTTATCACCTAATAACTGAAAATTAGCCTTAGAGTAGTTCCTGAATATTCCATGTTTAGCTGGGGGTCCATGTCTCATGCTTACTTCAAAGGTGACCAATTTGCATAATAACTTTGCATTGTTGGTGTGCTTTGTGTACCTTTAAGTCATGTATCAATGACCACACAGATGTCTTCTGAGATCTCAAATAACTATCTCTAAGTATAGTCTAGGGAGGTATGTCACAGGTCATGTACTCCCACATGGACTATGACTGAATCATATCATAGGAAGTTACTAGGCTAATGGCCCTAGGGCCCTTACAAGACTAGCCAAGTTCTACCCTTATTTTCAAGAGAAGCAACAATGGCCACAGTCCACGGTTACATACCCAATTGTCCACATAGCGTTTGAAGAGGGCCAAGGAGGTGCTCTGTTTTACATGAAGTGGGAGTCCATTCCAAAGGTGTGGTAACCTCTGGGAGGCAAATTTGACCCTCCAACATGGTCTAATACTGTCACATACCAGGTTAAGGTATTTAGAGTGTGTAACCCATGTACCATTTGATTTGCGGATATACAGCATTTCAAATAAAGCATGGTCAAAGATTGCCTTATATGCAAGGCATAGATTGCTATGAGTAGTCTGTATGAAACAGAATAAAGTGACAGTGATCTCAGCTGATCCACATAGGACAGATGCTGAAAAGCTTGAATTATCCTTGTGAGAAACCTTTGTGGTCTTTCCAATTGCTGCAGGTGCTTGGAAAGGTGCATACCAAAAGGGGCATTGTATTCCATTATTGGCCTGATGAGGGAGAGTACAGAGAGGTTATAACTTCTTTCATTTTCTGGATGTAATGGGCTTACTTATGAGGTGAGCAATATAGAATGCCCCACTTACCACTGTGGAGACATGCTGATCAAAGGTAAGGTTACTAACAACCTGCATGCCCAAGACTCACACCAGTGAGTGCATACTTAGTGTTTTGTTATTGATGTGGTAGTTAGCAGGAACATCACACATACTGAGAGGGGATGATAATGAATTTTTTGGAATTAAGGATAATGCCATGACTTTGGCATCAATCATTTGTGTGTGTAAGAGCCTCTTGTAGGATGTTGACATCATCTGGAAATTCTATGATCGCTCCCAGTTTGCAGTCATCAGCAGACTTTGTCAGCCAAAGATCCTTTAGTTTTAGCTTGTACTTTAGAGAACTAGGTTTCAAATAGTAGAGGTGCCAGGACAGATCCCTGTGGAAAACCACTAGTTACAGGATTGCTGTTGGAGGTGGATTCCCATATTTTGACTATATGGGTTCTATCAATGATCCAGTTAACAACCTATCTAATGATATAAGGGTTGATACCTAGCTGGGTGAGTTTTTCAATGATGCCTGAGTGGAGGATAATGTCAAACACCTTGGCTAAGTCTAAGTAAGCTGTATGCACAGATTTCCCCTTGTCCAGGGCCTTGGTGTCTGTCTTGAAGAAGTCCACAATGTTTCTCAGGCATTATCTCTCTTTGACAGATCCAAACTGAGTAAAGTCAAGTATTTGGAGCTTATCTATATCTTTGTTGATAAGGTCCTTGATGATTCACTTCATGGCCTTGCAGATAAGGCTAGTCAGGCTAATAGATCTGTAGTTCCCGGGGTGAGTGGAAGCATCACCTTTATGCGGGTGAATAATGGTGGCAGTTTTCCATTCATCTGGGATGAAGCCTGTGCTTATGCTATGGTTGAATCAAGGGTACCTAATGTTGTTGCTAATTCTTGTTGGAGACCATGTAGGATGCAGCCTGGGATGTTATTAGGTTCCATAGATGCTGTGTTTTTGGCCTTAGAGAGGACATTTATGACTTGCTCTTTACAGATACAAAGTAGGGGACCGATGGCAGGGATGATGGGATACATGTGACATGGACAGGGCAGTGAAGTTGGGGTATGTGGCAGGGACAGGGGAGTGTCAGCTAATGGGCTCAGTATATGTGGTATCATTAACTACCAGTTTAGCACATATCTGAGCCTGTTCTTTTAGGCAATGGATGTAACAAAAAATTGTCTTATGGTTGTCCGGTTGTCCTTAATTGAGGAATATAATTTGGATTCATAGTTTGCCACTGAGGACCTCAAAATAAGTCTTATTGGCTTGTTTAAGTTGAGGAGACAGTGTTTCCAGTTTAGGGCTCCCTCCCTCTTACTCTTAGACAGAAATGTCTTCCTCTTATTGTAAAGCCTGTTAATGGCAGTTGCCCACCGGGCATGTTTGCTCTTCCTTGAGTAGCTTGTTTGGTCATATCAGGTACGGTCGAGTCAATGCAGTTAAACAGCTGTTTGTATAAAGCATTGGTGTAGAACTCACCATAGTTGCCTGTTCCATCTCGGGGGAGGTGCAGTAAAGCTATTTATGCCATTCAGTAAGAGGTAATCATGTGCTTTGGAGAAGTGTTTTACTTTCTTTGCTGTTGGAGAGCAGTGTGATAATTACTTTGAATGATATTGATTTGTGGCCAGCTATCACTAGGGGAGACCTCACAATGGTGGTGCTGGACTGGCACCTCCATATTGGTAAGCACCAGATCCAGGATGTTGGCACCCATTGTGGGGGTGTCAACCAGATGTTCCAGTGCCTTGGAGTTAACAAAGTCAAAGAACCTCTGGGAAAGTGAGTTACAGCACAAGTAATGTACCCAGTAAATGGATGGTTAGTTAAAGTTGCCCAAAGCCAGGGTGTTTAGATGTATCTTGATAGACTCAAGTAGATCCAAATAGGCAGAGCGGGTGTCCTGATTCACTGATGGGGTCCTGTAGCTGGAAATGACTTGAATAAGTGTCCTACCAACAGTTAATTGCACCTGAAGTATCTCTAGGGAATCCTACTGTTTAACAAAGGTGGGATTGTATTTATATGTAATGAATATCAATACACATCCTCCTTTAATATTCATGCCTTCAATTTGTGGTCTGAATGTGTGGAAGGAGGTGTAGCCCAATATGGTTGGGGTGCTATCTATAGTTGTGAACCAGGTCTCCTTGACTCCACAAGTGTCTTCCAAGGTGAGAACTGCTCCCAGTGAGGGCAATTTCATGTTAAGACAGCTATCGTTTGGCAGCATAACCTTGAGGGTTTTTTTATATGGAGTTTTCACATCTGGAATTTTGTCCTTGAGACACCACCTAAAAAGGGCACTATGGGGGTGGCAAGAGCCTTGGCCAGTATCCAAAATTCCAGGGATGACAGATGAATGCCTTCTTTGGCAAAGGATCAAGGTCTGTTGATCATGTTATCCCAGGCTGACATATACTGTATCCCCTTAGAATGACACCAGACACTAAACTAATTATGGAGGTCAATCATTTTCTGTTTGTATTGAGGGATTGATCCTAGGTGAAGGTAACATGCTGCTTACACTAAGAGTGGTTTCACAAAGTACAGTGATTTCAAAGTGTTCTTGTCCTACAGAGACTTATTTCATGAAGTGCAGTTATTTCAGAGTCTATTGTACTGTTGAGCATAATTACAAGTTTCTGGCATAAATGTCTGACATATATGTGTGTATGTTCATACATAATTCCAAGGGTCTTTATTACTGTGTGTTGGCATGCCAGAGGTATTTTGCTGACCCAGTCCACTTGTGTTTGATCATAATATTGCAGAGAATTGGAGAGTATTTGAGCAGGAATATGATATTTTCATACAAGCAACTTTTTCTGATAAAGATGCACATACAAGGCCATTTATTCTGCTTAATCTGGCAGGGTCAGAAGCCATTGAAAGAGAACGTTAATTTGTGTATGCACCAGCAGTTTATGCAGGAGAAGGGGAAAACTGTCACATTTTTGTACAAGCTGAATCAAGGGTGGACCATGAGTGCTTGAAACGTAAATTTAGAGAAATGTGTAACTGCCAGACAAATGTTACATTGGAGAGGCACTTATTTTATACAAGAGACCAAAAGCCAGCAGAAACATTTGCAGCTTACATTACTGACTTGAGAAACAAAGCTAAAATATGCAGATTTGGTTATTTGAAAGATGAGATGATAAAGGACAGTCCTGTGTGTGGTGTTAATAATGCCGCAGTGAGAAAGATTTTGCTTTGAGACAGTGATTTAATGTTGAGCAAAGCCATAGAGATTTTTTCAAATACACAAGCTTACAGAATGGCGCACAAACATGCTCCAAGTGATAAGATCATGGCTTCAGCAGCCTCTAGAGCAAACATAGACATCATACAGCAAGTGGCTAACAGAAACAGGCCTAAGCACATGGCAGCTGCAGTCCTTGTGGGATTTCCAGCAAGTTCTAAGACTAGCTCAGTAAAATGGAAATGCTTAGTGCAGCACAAGGGTGAGTCAGCAAAACCCAAGTTAAGTCTCTTTGTTAACTGTCGTAATTGTGATGCCAGTCACAAGTCCAAAAGGGAAAAATGCTTAGCATTTCGTCAGAAATGCCTCAAGTGTAAAAATGGAACCACTTTCGAAAACTTTGTAAATCAAGCAAGCCTCATTCATTTATTAAGAAAGGATCCTCAAAAAAGCAAGTTGATCATATAGAAAGCTGCAACTCTACTTTTTATGTAGATGATGTATCAGTGGTTGGTGGAAAGGTTAATGCAGTACATTTGTTGGCAAAAAGCAAAGTGATTTGTACTGTCCTGATTAATGGTAAACTCACAGAGCTCAAAGTAGACACTGGTTCAAAGTGCAATGTTATGTCAGCATAAACATTTGCTAGAGTAAGAGCTGGTGAACAACTTAATTTGGCCAATTGTGCTAAGCTTGTTGCTTATGGAGGTGAAGAGATTCAAACCGAAGGGCGAAGCCTCAGTAGTGCTTTTATACTATTCAGTTGGGAACAGTTACAGCTTGCAATTTTATGGAGTCAAAAGAACTGTACAATCATTATTAGGTCTCAGAGACAGTTTAAAAGTGAAGCTGCTTTCTTTTACCAAAGAAGTCCGATATGTCAGCACATGTCCTAGTTCCAGTTTCATACAATGCAAATTTTCAGAGTATGCTGATATTTCTGAAGACAAGCTAGGTAAACTTCCAGTTGTGTACTCCATGAAATTAGACCCAGAGTTCAGTCCAGTGGTCAGACCAGTGTGAAGTGTTCCAATAGCTATGCAGGACAGAGTCAAAGTTCATTTAGATAAAATGGTGCAACAAGGTGTGATTTGTCCAGTTACATAGCCAACTGAATGGGTGTCTGCCATAGTAGCTGCTCATAAGAAAAGCTCAGATGAAATCAGAATATCTATTGACCCAAGAGACTTAAACAAGGCATTAAAGAAACCCCACCATCCTATGCCTACAGTTGAGGGAGTTGCTACCCTAATGCCAAATGTCATTGTTTTTTCTGTCATAGATGCAAAGAGTTCATCTGACAAGTAATGCTTAATTGTAAATCTTCACTACTGACTACATTCAGTACACCATTTGGTAGATACAGATTTCTCAGAATGCCTTTTAGAATAAATTCAGCCAGTGAAGTCTTTTGGCGTGCAATGGAACAAATTTTTTCCGGCTATCCGTGTGCTATAATAGTAGATGATTTACTTGTTGGATTCAGTGGTGAAGCAGACCATGACAGAAACCTCAGGAAAGTTCTGGAAAGAGCACCTGAAGTGAATCTAAAGTTCAGTCTTCTGAAATGTAAATTCAGGCTGAGAGAAGTTACTTATGTTGGTTATTTATTTACCAGTTCAGGCATACGACCAGTTCCTTCCAAACAAACAGCCATTCTTGAGACGCCAGCTTCAGGCAATGGCCAAGCCTTACAGCATTCTCTTGCTATGGTTAACTATTTAGGCAAGTTTATACCAGACTTCAGAGAATGATCAGCACCCTTAAGAGAGTTGACATGCAAAAATGTTACCTGGTCATGGTTGGAAAAACACGAGAGAGCATTTGATGACCTGAAACAGAAAATTGCCAGTCTTACGTTAAGATATTATGATGTCCACAAGCCACTGATTCTTTTCTGTGATGCTTCAAAGTTTGGTCTTGGTGCAGTTATTCAAGAGGGCAGACCAGTAGCTTATGCATATAGAACTCTTACTCAAACTGAAGTTCGATTCTCAGCTGGAGCGCCTTCTGTGTGGAGTCTGCATGTCCTCCTCGCGGTCGAGTGACATTTAAAGACATGCAGGTAGGTGCGTACATGAATGAGTGTGCCTTCTTTGAAGGTTGGGCATCAGGCTGGCAGCTCAGCACCGTAAAAATCCACTGCCAATCATTAGCGGACTGGAGTTCCACTGTGGCGACCCCTAACTGGGAAAAGGTGAAAGACATTACTTTTACTCAAACTGAGATGCAGTATGCTCAGACTCGGAAGGAACTTTTGGCAATTGTGTTTGCATGTTTGGAGTTCCATGATTATGTTTATGGCCGATCTATCCAGACTGAGACTGGTCATAAACTTCTAGCCACTATTTTAAAGGAGGCTATGCATACAGCTCCAGCAAGACTACAAAAAATGTTGCTTAGATTACAAAAGTACAACTTCAAATGGTCTATACAAAAGGCAAACTTCTTTATTTGGATGATACCTTATCCAGATCACCCAGAAATATCACAGAAAAGCTTGATACAGAGAATTTTGGCTTCAATGTCATGGAAGTGCATAATTTGTCTACCACAAGACTTGAGCTAAGAGATCATATAAAGACTTATTTTCCTTACAGAGATGAGATGTTGATGAAAGTTGGTATCATTTTCAAAGGTCCTAAAGTTGTCATTCCTACTTCCTTACAACATGAGTACATCCAGATTTTACATCATGGCCACCAGGGCTTTGAATCTACCAAAAGAAGAGTGAGAAAACTAGTATTTTGGCTTTCTCTGTTAAAAGTATGCAATAGTACTAAACCGCATTTGCAAAAAGAGCCAGTTCAGCTAAATCAGATTCCTGAACTACTTTGGTCAACAGTAGCCACTGACATATTTGAGTGGAATAGTCAACAATACTTAGTGTTGGTAGACTCTTATTCAAATTGGTTCGAGATCGATCTGCTACCTAACCTAATGTCCAGTACTGTCATTTTTAAGTTGAAACATAATTTCTCAGTCCATGGTAGTCCACACAACGTTATTTCTGACAACAGTGCCCAATTTACCAGTCAGCTATTTCAGAAATTTGCAAAAAAAGTGGGACTTTATCCATGTTACCAGTAGTCCTGACAACTCACAGTCAAACAGCCTAGCTGAACGTGCAGTACAAAGTGCAAAGCAATTACTAGAGAGGTCAAAGCATGACAATACCGATGTTTTCTTGAATTTGCTTAATCTCAGAAATATACCCCTTGACAATTTACTTTGCTCACCTGCTCAGAGACCTCTATCTAAGCAAACCAGAACAACCTTGCCTATCAGTTCCAGTTTGTTGGTGCCTAATGCTAAAAACACTAGAGCAATCAAAGCCCAACTATTCAAAAAGTATTAGTTCCAGAAGTCTAACTATGATAAAGTGAGCAGAATTCTTCATCCATTGAAAGAAGGAGAGATAGTGAGGATGCAAATGGTGAAATATTTTGATCAACTTAGTCAAGTGAGAGGTGTATGTGCCAAGCCGAGATCTTACTTAATAGAATTTGAAGGTATAGAATACAGAAGAAATCACAAGCATCTTCTTCCAGTGTCTGAATTGATATTGCAGCATCCTACCTGTGATACAGACTCTAGATCTCAGAGCAATCCAGATAATGTTCCTGTTGAAGGACATGGCTCAGTACCTATTCCCGTTCCTGATGATGTTCCAGATGTCCCTGAAATTGAACATTCATTAAAGACAGTCCCTATTGCTAAACCCAGTCCTGATTTTTATTTCACATGATCAGGTCATATTTCCAGACCTAGTGCAAAATACACAGCAATCTAGACATGATTGTTTCACTTGTAATTAGTTCTGTATAATTGCATGTCAAAAGATTATTTCTGTACAATTGCATGTCAGTGATTATTGTCATGATTACTGTGCATGACTTATTTCATGTAGATCTGTAGATTAGTAGATCAGAGTGTGTGTTGTGACTTTAAGAAGCATTTCAAATTGAGGGCACATCTGTATAAATAGAGAGCATGCGCAGGCAGCAGTGGCATTTTGAGAGAACAGCCAGAGTGTTAATATGTATGAGTGCAGTAGTCAGTCTGTTTATAAGTTTATTTAAGTTTAAGTTACTAAGCCTCAATCCTGATATGTTTGCATGTAATAAAGCTGCTTGAACTGAACCCTCAACCATTCATCTGCTTTATCCTGACCAGACGAGTGACAAAAGGATACCCAGATTACTCGCTCTAAAGACCTTAACCTAGAATGTGACATTAATAAAATCTGCTAGAGGGACAAATTTGTCTTCCAGAGGTTAACACACATTTGGAACAGACTCCCACTTCATGCAAACAGAACACCTCACTGGCCCTTTTCAAACACAGTCTGGATGATTGGATGGGTGAATGTAAATTCCCCTTCGGAATTCCACCTTTGTTCCTTTTGGGTAGGGGAAATAGGCAATTATCATGGAAATAAGAGTAAGAACTTGGGGAAATAAGAGTAAGAACTTGGCTAGGATGGTAAGGTCCCTAGGGCCATTAGCCTAGTAACCTCCTGTGATCCTATGATCCCATAGGCTGATGTAAAATGCTCTGTCTAACATCCACACACACCAAGTTGGCTGCAGTGACAATAGTACCACTACCTATCTACATTTAAAGAATACTACACCCCCCAAGCTGGCTGCAGTTAGAATAGAATCCCTCCCTATCTAAGTTTAGAGACTACAGAACATACAATGCATTGCATATGCCATTGCTCAAGTCTGACATTAATATGGCTTTAGGTAATCTTATGGTAGATGATATCAGCAGGCCTTGTGGAGGACAAGCGTTTGGAGACCTGCAGCACCTGCAAGGCCCAAAACAGCACAAAACCATGCCACTTTAGGATTTACACTTGTTCTTTAGGGAGATACATACAGATGCATGCAAAGTGGCCAGAGTGAGATTAGAACCCTACTTGTCTAATTTCACACACTAGAGATCACAATACTTAATGCATGCTCTATGGCTCAAGTTTACCATCTCTACGGTTTTAATCTTATGGTAGATTACATCAGCAGTCCTTGTGAAGGATGAGTTTGGAGGCTTGGAGCACCTGCAAGGCCCAAAACAGTGTAAAACCATGCCACTTTTGACTTCATACTTGTTCTGTTGGGAGAGGCACACACAAAGTAAGCTGGAGTAAGATTAGAACCCCTGCCTACCTAGTTTTACACACTATAGAGCTCATTAATGAATGCATGTGCCACCACTCAAGTCCAACATTAACCTGGCAGGTAATCTTATGGTAGATGACATCAGCAGGCCTTGGAGAAGAGAAGAGTTTTCAGGCCTGCATCAACTGCAAGGGTCAAATAGTGCAAACCAATGCCAGTGTGGGATTCACACTTGCTATTTGGTGAGATACACACACACACACACACACACACACACACACACACACACACACACACACACACACACACACACACACACACACACACACACACACACACACACACACACACACACACACAGTGGGCTGGAGTGAGATTAAACCCCCTACCAATCTAGTCTGATGCTCTACAGATCACATTATTTAATGCACGCAGCACAGCTCAAGACTGCTTTGTAAATGACTGCAGATGAAGTAATCCTACAGAACATAAACGAGCCCTGTGTTGAACAGCTTGGGAGGTCTGCAGAGTCACATTGCTTCTTACTGTCATCTGCAGCTAGTAGCCTAACAGTCAGAAAACTGTTTTGTAGCCTATGTGACAAAAGTACCCATTTTGGGCATATGTGTCTGTTTGCATTTGGATGGGCAAGCCTGTGGAAAAACTAAATTAGCCCTGTCAATGAGTGTGCATACAACATAATACATTACACACTTTGTTCAGTTGATGTATGTGTAGTGAAATCCAGCAGACACAGGGGGCTGTAATGGATGTGGATGTTGTTGCTGCCATGAATACAAACAAATGGCTTCACAATATATGTACATATTTATATACTGTGCCATACATTTTCAAGGTTTCAACATGCTGTGTTAGGAAGACATGGTCCACCACTGTCCAGATGTTTGCAGCAAGTATACTGGTTTGACTCCTATTTAAGTGTCTTTCATGCTAAACTGTTTGCTGTCAAATGTGGTATCAGTTATACATAATGTGAGAGAAGGCAGCCAGAACTCTGAACTTCAGATGTCCCAATAGTCCTCCAATTGCAACACGTTATCCTATGTACTTCCACATTTTTGTAAGTGCATTATCTAATGTTGAGCCCATCCTTTTGGTCCTTTGTCCAGCATTAGATGTGTTGTAATGCAGCTTTACTGTCCATGATCTGGGTATATATATATATATATATATATATATATATATATATATATATACAGATACATAAATTTTTATATCAAATTTTGCTAGGAGCAATGGATTTGCGCTGTGCTTAACTAAGTGTATGGGCATGTGCATTGGCATTTTTGGATTGTTTGTGCATTGCTAAGCAGTGTGCAAATGGAAGGTGCATTGCTTACATCAGAGACTTACTGTTCCATAAACTGACTCCAGCCTACACCTAGCTGTACTCCTGTCCAGGATTAGGTGTGTTACACAGTGTGACCTCTGAACTTGTTTCTGCACTGCTGTGCTTCACGGGAATTGGCTAAGACTTTTTAAATAGGTCTTAGATATGCAGTGCAGCACACAAATGAGTAATTAATATTTGAAATAGGTTAATACTAGTATAGCACACACATAAACGAGCCCTGTGTTGAACAGCTTGGGAGGTCTGCAAAGTCACATTGCTTCTTACTGTCACAGTCTGTAAAAAATACTTATTACTACTTCACATGCAAAATATCTGGATATCTTGAGATTAGAGCCCTGAATACCATCAAACAAACTACCTGCCTTACTCATTTGAGCCACAGAAGCTGCTTGACTGAAAGGTGATCATTCATCACACTATCACCTGCATAAATATGTACATTGCAAATCCTCAGTTACCTAACACATACAATGTAAGTACAAATTGTACATTATTGTCCTGATATTGTGTGGCATACTGTGTGAAATGCTCATAGAGCACAGATGATTTAGTGTTATGGCATTTACAAGGGGACACTGTTGTTTTGAGGGGTGAGGGAATAAAAGCCCACATTCTGCTAGGACACACATTAGTCTGACTAGCATTTAACCTCACTTTCTAACATGCCCCTTGAATGACGTACCGGTAATCTGTTGCAGTGGGACTGCATGAATATTCCATGCATGAGGCCTACCAATTACAAATGGTGACATGTTAGTGGAATGGATGTCTGTAGTCCCATGTAGATGTAACTTCTGTCCAAATAGCCCAGTATAATTACCTGCATAATGTACCCGGTCCATAGCAACAATGACATATCATAATAATCCACTAGACTACTGTTGACACAACTGTATTTCAAGGTAGACTCTATCTGATACAAGCAGTACATAGCCAATACATGGATAGGTACAGGTTGTGTGATTTTGGCTGGCATCAATTTTAATATATGTATTTGAGTAGGAGTAAGGTGTTAGTTCCTAGGTCCCTAGGTTGTCAGTGAATGTGCTATGTGTTGTCTCTTAGCCAAAGTCAGGGCATACTGAGCACACCTACATCTTTCTATAGAGACATTAGCAGGGGGTTCCTCCTCCGAGTCTTCCTGTGAATGTGGCTGTGGTGACCTAGGTACTGGTGAGGGGCTGTATATTCCCTTCCCTTTGCTGATCCTGCTGCAGCTGTTTCCACAGGATCAGATTGTGGAGCATAGCACATGCTGTGAATATCTGTGCACATGTGGCTGGAGTATACTGCAGGGCTCAAGCATATATATCGAGGCACCAGAACCATGACTTTAGAAGGTCTAAACACATGCTCTATAATATTCCTAGCTTGTGCGTATGCCTCATTATAGCATTCGTCTGTGGGTGTGTGTGCATTTCTGATGGGTGTCATCATCCATGGTTCCAGGGCATAGCCAGCATCCCCCAGTAAATGCCCCTGTGGGATCTCACCCCTAGCAAACATCCAGTACAGCTGTGATATGTGGCAGATATGGGAGTTGTGATAACTGCCATGGTTGCCAGCATGCACATTCATGATAATCCCCTGGGCATTGCACATGACTTGGCAGTTGATGGAGTGCTGTCCCTTGCGATTAATGTAGATTATACCCTGCTCACCAGGTGGTGCCTCGATGTGTACATGAGTGTAATCTATGGCACCCAGTACTTCAGGGTAGAGTGCTACACAGTAGAAGTGTTGCATATTGCTGGCCCTCACCTCGGGGGAAAGGGGAAAAAATATGTGCTCACTGGCATATTGGAGCATACTATCCAGGAATTGATGGAATATCCTGGATGCAGATGCCAGTGACACCCCCATCATGTCTCCAGCTGGTCTTTGAAAAGTACCTGTAGCTACTACCCTAAGGGCTACACATACCTTGCTTTCCACTGGGATGGGTTCCCGTCTATTAGCTGTGGCTCTGAGTTGAGGGCAGCAGAGCTCACTGAGCTCTTGTAGTATGTCCCTGTCCATCCTGTAGCTCTCTACAATTTCCAGCTCATGTAGCTTTAGGCCTATTGTCAAAAGCACCAGCAGCACTGACTTCAGCATCTGGCACATAAAGATGTAGAATAACTGCTGCAGCCCCTAGCATTATCTCAGTTAAAATTTTCAAATCTCTACTCCCATGGTTCAGAGTATTTTGGGAAAATCAGAGTGTAGGGTGTATGCATACTTTATAGAGTTGTGGTGTAGGTCCACCATGTGGGATTGGCTAATTATGATGCAGTTCACCTGCTTAAGATATAATTGACATGATTTAAAGGCCCTAGTTTATTGTGCAATGCAGCACTATATGCAGCATCGAGCAGCATAGCTTGTAAAAACTATATAATATTAATTGAATATATCTAGTTTTCATTCATAGCTGCCTACGTCATAAGTCTCATGTGGCTGGTCTTATTGCGTGAACATGCTATGCTATGCCCAAACTGTTTGCAGCAAGTGGCGTGCTGTGCAAACATGCACATTGAGCATGAGAAATTCAGTGGGAATGTAAACATCGTGTAGGAGCCTGCGATTCAACAAATGCATGGCATTTACCCCTCATTTGCATATATATCCATGCTGACAACCTGGAAACTATACAATTCATAGCTGTGTAAGGTGAATAACAGCACAAATGCACCATTGTACAGACCTGACACAAGATCCTACAGTACATTTGTCTAAAGTACATTATAAGTGTTATTTTACAATTTTTTAAAACTTTTTCTGTTAAGCATGTTTGCACACTACGGCGCACAGCTCAAACATGTGGAAATTAATTTTAAAAAATTATTAGTTTCACATATTCCCTGCCTTTTTCAGACATCCACAATGCATGTTTTGCACATTTATGCATGTGATCTAAAGTTTTCAGGGGAGTTATATCCATATTTGTGGACTTTTACATCCCCTTTTTGACATGTAGACTCCTGTACATGGAAAGTTTCCAAGTACATTACTAATGTGTCTATACAGATGACTTCTGGCTTGTGGGATTGTTCCACCTGGCTAATTTGCATGAAATTCATTTGATTAAGCCTAAATTTGCATTGCATGGAAGTTTCCCTATTTGCGTGTGCTTGAGTGCCACTAAGCGGGGTTTACTGAATCTAAAACTGTTTGTGCTTGAACAATATGTACACATAAAAATTGTGTAAGCTTTTCTGAATGCCCCCTTAAGTCTTTTATTCTCTGCAGAGTTTCTGGCACAGACTCTGAATCAATAGTTACTTGTCTCATCCAAGCTTCCACCATTTTTTTTATTTTGGTAAAGCAGTTCATCATAATGAAACACTGTATACACTGCATGGAATCTAGGTACTTCTTTTGTGGCATCAGTGTCCTCTGGTTCTCTGTAATACAGCACACTAAAGATTGGCAAGATCAGGGGCAGTGGGGTGAGTTGTCTCTCACCTCTTCAGCTGACTGGAATTAGAAATGGATACATACTCTTTCAAGTATGCTGGGTACAAGACCAAGGTGTGGGCTTCTTCTTCTCTGCCATCCACCTGCAATATTAGAACATTCCATCAAGAGTTCACAACGTTTTTTGTCATCTCAGTGTTGGACTTATTGAATTGGGTAGTTCTGGGTGACTTTAACACCAGGGATGAAAGGTCTGTGTCTTTCTGTATTAATTCTGCTGTATTATTAGGGTTTCAGCTTTATTCAGGTTATTTTCACTGTAACCCACATATTATATCATCCTCTTTACTTCCCTTTCCAACTTGGTGTCTTAGCCTCTGACATGGTGGTGCAAACCACGTCTTGATCTAATTACCTTTGATTGGTATTGAACTGGTGAAATGTAGGAATATAAATGTTGTAATTATTGGTTAATTTTCTTCTGACTTTCACTGGTTTTACTTAAGGGTGCCTAGTGCTGGAGGACCAGGTGATTTGCTTGCAGTCTATTATACAGCTGATGTTATCTCTGATGTGCCCATATTATGTTGCACTCAAACCGTTGTTTGACACCAAGTCCTGTGGTATGAGGAGGGCAATGCAGATGTTTGACCATAAATGGAGACATTCTGCTCCCTCTGAAAACAAGTTTACACTTACTGAGCACTGTGCTGCTTATTAGTCTGAGATCCTTTCATAAAAATACAGAGTTCCTGACTAAGGAGATCCCATCTGCAGTCAGTCAACTGGTTGTGCTCTTGGTGGACAGGTTACCTTGCAACCACAGGGCACTTTTTCTGATGTTTGTGAATTATCCACTGAAGAAAGTATCTTATCTAACTATAATTATAGAGGAGACTTGCTTTATCTAGACTTGTATTAGATGTGAGCTTCAGATGCCACATTACAGTGACCTCATCTCCATTAATCCATTATTTAGGTCCATAGGTGTTTGCAAGGTTAATGACCATAAGGGCCTTTTTAAGCCTAGCCATGCATCCCAAATCTCTGACAGGTTATAAGGTGCCAGAAAGTCTGCTCTTCAAATTTTCCCTTAGAACTAGCTGGTTTCTCAGTAGTAGCACTAAAATTGGAACCCCTGTGACTAGCACTTGCTCTAGAACCTGCTGGAAAGAACTAGGAAGCCTTAAACTGATACAAACACTCAACTCTCCTTGTTAATAAGGAGAAATTAATCATAAGCACTAAACAGCCTATAATTGCAAAGTACCTTGCAAAGGTAAGAGAAAACAGCTCTTGTACTTTACAAAAATGCACCTAAAGAGGCATGTCCAAGGGTCAGCTTCCGGTGATTTCTCCTGTCCACCTGGTGAATCTGGGCATACTGGGGCAATGCAGCAACTGCCTCATGTACACAGACAACCCTCTCCTCCTACCACCCAATATTACAACCTGCAAGAGATGCACTTACATAGCCAAACTGGAAGCAAAGCTCTCTCCAACCAAGATTGTGCTAGACAGTCGAGGAGAAGGTTAACACCTGCACTACACCTCAAGCAACACATACCCTTCAAAACCCACACCATCAACACCCACACATAGCAACACTAAACCCAGATATGCAGAGGCCCTTAACATTAACCTGCCCAAGCAACAAGGACCTCCGAAGCTGAAATGCAAACAAACACCAGTCACAACCAAAGTGACAGATAGCTCACAACACCAGTGTGCCACCCAACAACAGCCCCCAAGGCAGACAACGTACCCAACACTTTAGTCATAGGTAACTGTATAGTCAGGCACACTGATCTCCCACTCACCAGGCTGAACAAGGAGAAAATTACAGTCAGCTGCCTGTCGGGTGCCGGGATCCGCCACATAACACATGCACTCAAGTCACTCCACAACAAGTACAAATACAACTCTGTCATTGTCCATGTTGGAGTGAATGACTTGAAACATACCTCCCTGGACTACATGAAAAGAGACATGGAAAAGCTCTTGGATAATGTGGCCCAGGCAGGTATGACCCTAGCCCTGAGTAGCATCCTGCCTTCACCCAGAATGATACCACAGTATAAGGACAAAATGATTGACTTCAACAATTGGCTAAGCTTCTGGTGTCATTCAAAGGGGATCCAGTATCTGTCTGCCTGGGACGATATGATCGACATACCACAATGCTTTGCCAGAGATGGTCTGCACCTGTCACCCCTGGGATTCAGGTTACTGGCTAAAGCTCTTGCCACCCCTATAGTGCCTTTTTTTAGGCAAGGTTCAAAGGACAAAACCACCACTGTAACAGATACTAGCTGCAAAATCTGAAGGTAATGCTACTCAATGCTAGAAGTCTAAACCTCAAAATGCACTCTCTCAAGGCACTCCTAAAAATGGAGAACATTGATATCTGTGCAGTAACTGAGACCTGGTTCAAGGCTCCAGAGAGCACCCCTACAATACCAGGCTGCAACTCTTACCACACTTTTCGGCCAGCAAACCAAGACCAAAACAATAAAGGTGGAGGAGTGTCCATATTCACCAAGGATATTCACACCTCCAGGCTAGTTGTCCAACACAATGCATCTGAAATTCTTCAGGTGCAACTAACACTAGGTAAGACTGAAATCCAAATTGTAACTTGCTACAGATCCCCCACCATGCCCCAAGATTCTCACTACACCTTTCTAAACATACTGGAAAATATTAAGATACAACCAAACACCCTAATACTGGGTGATTTCAACTACCCTGCCATTAACTGGGAAAACTACTCGGGTACCAACACCTTTTCCCAATGGTTCTTGGAATTCATAAATTCCAATGTCCTGGATCAACTAATCCATTGTCCCACCAGGGGCTCCAATATCCTAGACCTGGTCATTACCAACATGGGAGACAGATGCTCCACACCAGTGGTTACCCCCTCATTAGTTAGGTTTGACCATAAGCAAATCACCCTTGACATCTACATCCCCCCGCCCCCCCTGTAAGGAAACCTCCGTAAAAAACTTCTCCAAAGCCAACTTCATGCTACCCAAGTCTGAAATGACAAACTTCATGACACCCATGCAGATGGGAGCTGAAAGTTCGACTGCTGAATCCTACACTAAGGCACTGTACAAGCACATCCACTCGTGCATGAATTGTGCCATCCCAAATAGAACCAAGACGCTCTCCTCTAAAAAAAGGAAGCCAATCTGGTGGTCCCCTGCCATAAACAAACTATACAACAGAAGAAAGAAACTGTTGCAGAAAAGAGGAAAATCCCAGGATGCAAAAAACTCCTTTACCAGCCTCAGTAAGAAGCTGAGATCCCTCATAAAATCCTCCAAAGCTAGTTATGAAAATAAAATTGCCAAAGATTCCAAAGACAACCACAAGGCATTCTATAGTTATGTCAAGAATCTAAATGGCAATGCTCAGATATGCTCTGAGCTACAACAGAATGGCATTAAATACACTGATCCCAAGGATATTGCCAATATCCTGGCAGATCGATTTAGTGCCAACTTCACCCCCTCTCACTCCCTAAAGGGCCCATCTCAATACCAAAAGATTGCCAAATTCCGATAATCATGGCCACACAAGTAGGAACTGCACTCTCTAAAGCTAAGAATACAGCATCCATGGGACCAGATGACATCCTGGGCTGTGTACTACATGAACTAAAAAATAAACTGGCACCTCACCTAAGTGTCATGTTTAATCATAGCCTCACCTCAGGCTTCGTGTCCACTGAGTGGCGCACAGCTACAGTTATCCCACTCCACAAGGGGGGATCCACCTTGGATCCCGGGAACTATCATCCCATCAGTCTGATGAGCCTGATCTGCAAGGGCATGGAACGCATTATCATTGAACTTATAAACAAAGACATTGACAACCTTCAAACACTGGACCCCACCCAGTTTGGGTTCATGAAGGGCCGATCTTGTCTCCTGAACCTGATTGACTTCTTCGAATCAGTCTCCAGAGCTGTGGACGAGGGTAAGGCAGTCCACATAGGCTATCTGGACCTCGCCAAGGCCTTCAACACCATCCCCCACTCTGGAATCATAGATAAACTTACTAAGCTGGGCATAACTCCCTACATCACTCGATGGGTTGGCAACTGGCTTACTGATAGAACCCAGACTGTAAAAGTAGCGGACTCCAAATCCAGCTCCAGACAAGTGACAAGTGGAGTACCTCAGGGTTCAGTCTTGGGACCGCTCTTGTTTGGCATCTACTTCTCTGAAGCACAGGCCAACACTAAGGGACTCTGGCTAACAAAGTTCACAGATGACTGCAAATTGGGGGCCATTATTGAATCCCCACATGATGTGGATATTCTACAAAAGGGCCTTACAGAAACAGATACTTGGTGCCAGAGCCATGGGCTCAAGCTTAATGCTGAGAAATGTATAGTTATCCCCTGTGGGAAAAAACATGTACCCATGAATTACCACATAGGTGGCAGTACACTAAACACTGAAAGTGTGATGAGAGACTTAGGGACACAGGTGGACAGTGGTCTCACCTTCGATAACCACATCACCACAGCACTCAGGAAATCCTTCTGTGTAGCACACCTCATCATTAAGGGCTTTTCTTCCAAAAAAAAGGATGTCATTGTCCCACTGTACTCATCCCTCATTAGACCCATTATAGAGTACAATGCCCAGTTTGGTATGTACCTGACAAGACATCTGCAACAGCTGGAAAGGCCGCAGAAATACCTCACTAAAAGAATCACAGGCCTAAAGCAGATGCCTTATGCTGACCGTCTGAAAAACTCCAGCTATACTCTGTGGCATATCGTCTATTCAGAGACAATCTCTGCTTAACATATAAGGCCATGTCAAACCCTGAGCTGTTGGAAATGCTCCACTTAAAGAAATCCCAATCCCTCAGAGCCACACGCTCCAGGGATCTAAACCTTGTCATCACAATGAACAAAACGTGCTGGAGGGATAGATGCCTGACACAGAGACTCCCCATACTCTGGAATAGACTACCCATACATATCAAGCAGAGCACCTCCTTGGCCCTCTTCAAAAGGAACCTTGATGATTGTATGGGAGATAGGAAATTCACCCCAGGGATCACGTCAGTCACCATGCTAGACAGGGGTCCAGGGAAGTAAATATTGTGGGAA
This sequence comes from Protopterus annectens, assembly GCF_019279795.1. Lineage (NCBI taxonomy): Eukaryota > Metazoa > Chordata > Ceratodontiformes > Protopteridae > Protopterus > Protopterus annectens. Next base: position 698,397,268 of record NC_056743.1, read on the forward strand.
GAAATATCCCGGGAATTGTTATGGCTAGGCTTGTATAGCCCCTAGGGCCGATAGCCTAGTACCAACCTATGAACCTATGAACCTAAGAAAGGATTTGGGAGATGAAACATTTACAAGCAGGGGCCCAGGAGATTAATCTTTTACAGGTTGTCTGTCTCCATTAGTGGCCTAGGTGCCAAACCAGGGATGAATTTCCTGTTCCACATTCAGTTGTCCAAGTTGCACTTGAATTGGGTTAGGGAGGAACTCTGCTTCCATAGATAGGGTAGTCTCTGGGATACATACCTATCTCTCCAGCAGGTCCTATTTATATCATTGGCAAGATTTAAGTCTTTAGAATGGGTATTTATGGTGATGTTTGTTTTGTGGATATGCAGGAGGTCCATCAGAGTGGGGTTTGACAATGCCCTGTATAACAAGCATAGATCTCCCCTCAAAAGCCTGTAGGAGACAGAATATAGGGATAGGGTTTTGAGGCGTTGTGCATAGGACATTATACTTACGCCCCACATTCTTTTAGTGAGTAACCTCTGTGGACGTTCCAATTGTAGGATATGCCTGGTTAGGTACATACCAAAGGGGGCATTGCACTCAATGATATGTCTGATGAATGCAAAATACAATGGAACAATGACTTCCTTGTACTTAGATGCCATACCTTTGTTTATAAGTTGTGCAACATAGAAAGATTTCCTCACTTCTGTAGACATGTGATGATCAAAGGCTAAATTACTATCTATGTGTGTCCCTATGTCCCTGACTACTGGGTCAGATCTAAGGGGTGTGTTGTCAATATGATAGTCACCAGGGGTGAATGACTTCCAGAATGATACTATTATGCATTTCTTGGCATTTAGTTTTAGCCCATGGCTCTAACACCAGTTGTTTGTCTGTGTCAGCCCCTTCTGGAGAACATTTGTGTCAATGTGGGATTCAATGACAGCTCCTAATTTGCAATCATCTGCAAATTTAGTCAGCCAGAGACTACTGACATTGGCCTTAACTTCAGGGAAGTAAGTGCCAAAAAGGTGCAATCCAAGGACTGATCCCTGAGGGACTCCACTTATGACTGACCTCTTTGTAGAGGTGGACTCCCCAATTCTAATTTCCTGGGTCCTGTCTGTGAGCCACTTGGCTATCCACCGGATGACATACAAGTTTATACCTAACCTTTTGAGTTTGTCAACAATGCCTGAGTGAGGTATTGTGTCAAATGCATTGGCCAGGTGAAGGTAGGCAGTGTGAACCATTTTCCCCTCATCCATTGCTTTGGTTACCTTCTCAAAGAAGTCCACCAGGTTGAGTATGCATGATCTGCCCTTGACAAAACCAAACTGGGTTGGGTCCACTGTCTGGAGTCTTACTATATTATATCTCTATTGCTCATTTCCATGATAATTCTTTGCATGGCTTTACATATAGGACTAGTGAGACTTATGGGTTTGTAGTTTTCAGGGTCTGTAGATGGACCACCTTTGCCAGAGGGGTGACTGTCCATTCATGAGGCATGAAGCCTGTTTGGAGGCTACAGTTAAATAGTAATTCCAGAGGCACTGATAGGTCATGTTTCATACTATTTAGAAGGCATCTTGGAATATTGTCTGGCCCGTTGATGGAGTGTTCTTGGTCTTAGAGAGAGCATTAAGGACCTGTTCCCTAGTGATAGTAGGGGGAGTTACATTTCCTGAGGGAAGGGTGAGGGGGAGAGAGGGATAAAGTTGGAGATGAAATTATCAGCCAGGAGGTTTGCTATATCTTCTGGCGTTTTCTTTTTTAATTTCTCCAAGTCTTTTAGGTTTTTAATACATGACTGGAATGGACCCCATTCCTGAGTCAAAGTATGATTAAAGTTCATGAAATTGGTATTATTTCAGTCTTTGATGTCAACCAAAAGTGCTCTTCGCAGCACCTGCAATGTGCCCAGTAATGACTCCTTCTGCAATTCGTATGGGGTTACATGTATTGGTAACATATCTAAATATGATCATAGACTCTTTTCTACAAGATCCGTTGCTCCTACTACTATTGGAACTGTTTGGGTATCTTTCTTCCACATTGCTCTCGTTTCTGCCTGCAGATCCTGATATTTTATGACTTTGTGTCTCTCTGTATGCAAGACACTGTAGTCATTGGGTGTAGCAATTTCAATGAGCAATGCTATTTTTGTCTTCTTTTCATGGACCACTATATCCAGTTTTCTAGCATCTGTCTTTTGAACTGTTGGTAATGGATGATCCCATGTGATGTAAACTTCATAATTTTCTATGATGCTTTGGGGATCATGTTTCCAGTGCTTTTCACCCACTTCAGTACCATAATGTTTGCACAATCCCCAGTGCAACAGTCGTGCCACATTATTATGCCTTTCAGTATACAGTCCTTCTGCCATTAGTATGCAACAACCAGTAATGAGGTGTGCAACTGTTTCCAGTTTAGTTTTACAAAACCTACATTTATCTGTTTCTCCCACATGTTCAATGGAGTTTGTAAACCAGCATGTACATAGCCCACTATCTTGGGCTGCCAATATTACCCTTTCATCTCTTGGTTTGAATTTGCCTTTCCTTAACCATTCCTGCATTCATTCCTGATCAACATGAGGTTCATCCAGAAGTTTTCCATACTTGCAACTACATTTATGCATTTTCCACATTTCTTGCCTTCTTATATGTTCCTTTACCTTATATTCTTTCTTTTATTTTTTTGGCACATTCAGTTGCTGCCTGATTTTTATCTACTTCTGGTTTGATTTCCATTCCTGCTTGACGCCAATATGCTTCTGCTAGATTAAGTAGAGAAGTCATCTTAGATTTATTCTCCTCATGTTTCAAAACTTTCACTTTGTTTCTGTTTTATGAGGTCAGCAGATATGTGTGGAGTTTCACAATTGCAGATCTATACATATAATCAATTTCAAGGAGGCCCATCCCTCCTTAGGAATGGGGAATATATAATCTTGGTATAAATTGATTTTTATAAATCATTTGGTGAGTATGAAGCATCCTGCTTGTTTTCCTATCTAATCTATCCAACACATTTTGGGGCCAGTCAATCACTCTAAAACTGTAAGTTAGGACAGGAAGAGCAAATTGGTTTATAGCCTGGATTTTGTTCCTAGATGTCAATGATGTCTTCAGGATTAATTTAAGTCTTCTAAAGTATTCCTTAGTACGTTTTATTCACATTTGTTCATACTTTATTGTTGATCCTTCATCAATTTTCAATTATTTATATACTGTCTCTTGCTCAAGTTCTTTTATATCACATTTTTGTCCCAAATTGATATTTTCCTGGTGCTGCAGTTTTCCTGCTTTAAAGGTTACTTTTGCACATTTATCAAGACCAAATGACATTCTTACATCATCTGAAAAAGTTTTGGCAACTTGCAGTTTTACTTTCAGTTCCTCATCTGATGAGCTATATAGTTTTAAATCATCGACAAAGCGAAGATGAGAAGTCTTTACACTTTGTTGTTTTCTAGGAGCCCAATTATAGCCATGGTCTAAGCTAAGTAGACAGCTTAATGGGTTAAGGCGCAAGACAAAATAGCAGCAGTGACAGAGAGTCAGTCTGGAATATCCCCCTTTTAAATGTTATCCCGGGATAATAAGTTGTTCTTTATCATGGCTTAATTGTAAAGTGGTCTCCCACTGTTTCATAGTCACTGTAATGTAGTCGATCAGTGTAGGATATATCTTATACATTTTTAAGCACTCTTTTATCCATGAATGTGGGATACTATCAAATGCTTTTTTGTAGTCAATCCATGCCATACTTAGATTCTTCCGCTTTTTACAGTTCTCCACTAGAACTTTGTTTAACAACAAATGATCATTTGTTCCATATGACTTTCTTTTATTGCCTTTTTGTTCTACTGCCATAATTGAGTTTTCTTCCAAATGACAATAAACTCTGTCGGCATCAATTCCCATGTATAGTTTATATGTTGTAAGAAGGCAAATTATTGGTCTATAGTTTTTTACGGTAGCTTGCAGGTTTATTCTTAAGTAGGGGCATTGTTTTTCCTGTTGTTAGCCAGGTCGGTGTCTGTTCAGGGTGTGCATATAAATAGTTCTTACTCATGGCTAAATCTTTGTGCAAAGATGTTAATACTTTTAACCAGAAGTTAGGTACTGCATCTGGGCCTGGGATTTTCCAGTTGGAGGCTTTTCTTTACTTTGTTTCACTCTCTCTGTCTGTTACTTCATCCTATTTCATATCCTGTACCTTTAAACTTCTTATTCTTTCGTTTACTTCTTCTATCCATTTAGTATCTTTGTTATGCTCCACAAACTTCATAAATATTTCTCCAAAAATATATCTATTTCTTCTTTTTTTGGTGGTCTTTCAATTCCTTTTACCTTGTTTCCCAATTCTCTGTAAAACTTTTTTTGGTCATCAATAAATTGCTTATTTTGTACTTTTCCTTTATATTTATCTGCATATCTTCTACATTTTTCCACCTGTGCTGAGATTTTTAGCTTGTTATTTGTGATAGTGCATGACAGATCCTGGTCTGTTCTAATACTGTGCATTGCTTTTATTATGTCTATCTTTCTTAGTATTTTTGTTGATCTATTCCCTCTTCTATATTCTTCTAACAGTGACACTTCTTGTCTTAATTGTGATAGAGTTTTCTCTGTTTGATACTTCCATGATGGTATTCGGTTGTTCCCCTTCCTTTCCCTTACTACTCTGTGGCACAGTAGTATATCCTGTTTGCTTCTGTTATATCGCATGGATTTCTACAGACAGTTCTAATTACCATGTTCATTTGTTTTATCAGACGTCTGACTTTTTGGGTTTTATTGACTTTCTGCAGTCTATTTCTTTCATTGATCTTAATATGCCTGTCTATCTCTATTAAATCAAGCAACTCTTCTCTTAGCTCATTTTCTTCTAAACCAAGGTCACATTTTTTATTTTCCATTTCCTGCAGGCATTCTATATAAAGTTCTATAGCATCTTCCTGTGGCACATTCTCTTCAATTTCTTCCTGTGCCATCCATTGCTTGTCATATGGGAATTTACTGGCCTATCATTCCTCAACATTGACTGTGTCAGAGTTTCCACAGTTCCCTAGCACGGTACTGGTGACTCCAATCACAATGAGCTCTGCACACAATTGTGTATTGCCTTTGAGTTTGTGAACATAGCTAATTAATGCTTTGTGGTTGTCCTTGACCTGGGAGGCCAAACGTACCTCAGATTTGGCTTTGGTAGACTTTATTTGTCCTCTCAGTTGTTAGTTTTGTTTGATGAGAGTGCTTTTATCCTGCTGGGTGCTGCACCTCCTGCTATTTGCCATTATTTTCTTCCTTCTGTTATGCAGCCTATTGATTTTCTGATTCCAGCAGGGTGGCCTGCTTTTTGGGTCAGTTCTGTACTTCTTCCTGGTGGGTACAACTGCCTGTATGCAGCTATTAACATGCTTGTACAGGGTTTCTGTGAACAGTTCTGCATAGGCAGCAGTGTTCTCAGGGTTTATGGGGGCTTGAAATTTTGCCAGGATATCACTCAATAGCAGGAGGTTAGCCTTAGAGTACTTCCTGAATATTCCAAGTTTTATTTTTACTTCAAATGAGATCATTTTGTGGTCTGACCTTACCAGGGAAGACATTACACTAGGGGATGTGCAGCACTCTCCCACATTAGTGAGGACCAGATCCAGTATGGATGCATGCCTGGTTGGAGTACTGACTCTCTGGTTCAGGGAGTTTGTGTTTACAAAATCCAGGAATCTCTGTGCCTGTACATTTGGTGTTGTATAGGATTCCCAGGTAACAGTAGGGTAATTAATGTCACCCATGAATATGGTGTTGGGTTGGATGGTTAGTTCATAGGTTCATAGATTAGTACTAGGCTAACTGCTCTTGCAAGCCATTTTAAGCCTAGCCAATTATCCCTTGTGAGACTCAAACCCTGCACCTTGTGTTTGTAAGGCAAACACCTTAACCATTAGGCCACCCTCCCAACCCGTGGGATGGGTTTTCTGGGTCATAGAGGGGGTGGTATTGGATTTTGCCTATGGTGATCCGAACATGGAGCAGCATAGGTACATTTCCCTGTTTGACCAGCCTTGAAGTATATTTATTTTTGATGTAAATAGAGACACCTCCACATTTAGCCTCTGTCTGTGAAGTAGCTGGTCTAAATGTGTGAAATGCATTATAACTTTTCACTGTTGGTGTGCTCTCCACGGCTTTAAACCATGTCTCAGTGACTGCATAGATGTCAGCATTCTCTAGGGTGAAGAGAGCTTCTAGAAAGTGGTGTTTTTTGTTTAGACTCCTTGCACTGAGTAGTAATACCTTGAGATTTTCTTGGTTTTGATTTGCTATATCAGAAGTACTTTCCATTTGGCACTGCCTAAAAAAGGCACTATGGGGGAGGACAATGTTTTAGCTAATATTCAAAAGCTTACAGGGGAAAGGTACAGACCAGCCCTGTCAAAGCAGAGTGGTCTGTTGACCATCTCCTTCTATGCTGACAAATATTTCAACCCCTTTGAATGATACCAGAAACTAAGCCAATTATTAAAATCAATCATATTTTGTTCGTATTGTAGCATCATTCTCTGAGAAGGTAAAATACTGTTCAATGCTAGGCTCATACCAGCCTGAGACACATATTCTGAGACTCCATGATGTCTCTCTTCATATAGTCTAGGGAGGTATATCTCAGGTCAGTTACTACCACATGGATTATGGCTAAGTCATATTGGTACTTGTGGTCCAATGACCTGAGTGCATATGTAATGTGGTGGATCCTAGCCCTGATAAGCAACTGGCTGTGACTTTCTCCTTACTCAACCTGGTGAGCGGGACATCAGTGTGTCTCATGATGGAGTCTCCAATGACTAGAATGTGGATTGTGTGGTGGCTTGCCTTATGAGCTTAGATGTAGAGGCTCCAAGAGATGTAGCTCTATGTGTTGACGTGGGTGTTGTTTTGAAAGAGTGCATTTGGGGCTGCTGAGGGTATTTGTTATGTGTACTTCATCTAGGAGGTCTTTGTGGTTTAGAAAGGTTACATTTAGCATATGTAGGTCAATATGTCTGCTTTGAATTGTGTGTGATGGGTGCAGCATGTGTACTACTGACAACCTTATAGACATTAGGAGTACTTTTATGTGAAAGTTTTGCCTCCAGTGACATTGTGTAAATACATCTCTCACATCCCATATCATTTTATTTGACAGTTAACTGGTAGTCAGTAAACATGAGGATGCCCATATCCACCAAGCTGGTAACAGAGATGGTGGGAAAGTTCATATCCCTGGTAACAGACCCTTTTTTATTGATTGGACAGTTGGAGTGAGAATACAAATCAATGTCAAGAGTATCCAGTTTGCAACTATGGAGACAGTGGTTGCCACTGTAAACTACTTTTCCTGTGTGCAACTAGGCGTTGGAGAAATTTTAGTTATTCTTTTACAGGAAAAATGTCACTCAGGGTGTCTGAGTCTGTATAGAGCAATGCCAAACACTTGTGAGGAAACTAATAAATAGACCCTGAAAATTTAAGGACAAAGTATTTAGGCAGATATGCTAAAGTTAGAAACAAATCAAGCAGCACTTACTGAAAACAAAGAATTAGGTTGCCAAGAATGATGAAAAGAGGGGAGTTGCAGGAATGGTTACTGCCTGGCTACTACTAGTGCTGGTCTCACTACAGCTTCATTCTGGTGGGATACAATACTCCTTTGCTTCTTCTCTCACCAGAAGCAAAATGTTAGCACCAATTCCAAGATAAGAAACAGGCCACAGCCTGTTTGATGATTTACAATCTTGTCTCAGATAAGGCAAGGGTCTGTAGGCTTGTTGTAGCCTTTTCCTGGTAGATACATTGAATAGCAATCAGACAAATCAGGAATGTTAAGCACAGACTCTCAATGTCCAACCAGAAACAGTCAGGACTCAATGCACTCTGTTCCTTCTCTCACCAGGAACAGAATATAAGCACAAATTCCAAGGTGTCACATATAAAGCAGTTATTATGCTTTATGGTGATCAGTAGTCTCCAGGAAATAATGCTCCTGTATGCCTTCTCTCACCAGGAGAAAACAGAAGGACTAATCCCAAGATGACTACTGAGAGGCAGAATGTGGCCTCTCCAATAACTGGTGGTCTTGTAATAGATGTTTAAAGTTAAGATGAAAAAAATGGGTTAATATCCTAATCACTGCAGTGTACACTAAGCAGTTAGATATGAAAGGGGGTAACTTAAGTTTTAGCTGTCTAAGAGCTGAGCCACTAACTTTAAAAGAGCAAGATAAATTGAAAGAGGGTGGGCACTTTTGTATTTAGGTTCTATGGAATACAGTGGGATGCACAATAAATTTAAGTAGTTGAAGGGGAGTGATTTCACAAAATGATAATTTTGTGCTTACTCACACCAGCCAGTGAAAGGGGAGAGGGGAAAGAGATATGTGATCAAATTAACATAATGGGCAGGCAACTAGAAAAACATTTGTGTTTAAGAACACAACAGTGACAGGGTAGTAGGGTGGGAAATAATTCTGTCTGACTCAAAAGAGACACAGCTGTGGTGTTTTTCCAAGTTCTAATATGAAATTAAAAACAGAATACAAGTAAAACACAATATAAAGGAAACACATCACAGTATACAAAATAGAAAAAGGCAATAAAGTAATACAAAACACAAGAAATCAAAATCAAACTAACCATTCCCTCACAGCAAGCTGTGGTAGAGTCTTGCTGAGCTTTTCCAATAAGGCTTTGAAATGTTTTATCATACCATTTAAATAGAAGGTTTAGTTCCTAGCTCCACCCCCTCAGTTCACTGATAATTAACCTTAACTGACCTGTTCTAACTTTTGTGTGACTCCTTAACTGACCTGTTCTAATTTCTGCCTGACTCACAAGAGACACAGCTGTGGTCTCTTTCCCAGTTTTAATATGCAATTAAAAGCAGAATACAAGTAAACCAGTGAAAAAAACACAGTATACAATATCGTAAAAGGCAATAAAGTAATACAAAATACAAGAAATTAAAAGCAAACCAACCTTTCCCTCACAGCAAGCTGTGGCAGAGTCTGGTTGAGCTTTTCCAATAAAGTATGTCAAGTATGTGAAATACAACCTATGGCCTAAACCCATGTCCTTAACGATTATCTATTGCTATCCTTGATATACTTGGGCCTATGACTTTTTAAACCATACCTACAACTATCAATAATGATGTCTTTCTATCTTTTGAGAAGTAAGCCTTGTTGACACCTTGTCAAAAAATCAACATTTGATCTAGTTAATCTTTATAATTACAACCAAGTCTCTAACCTAGTAATTCACTGTAACAGACAAAATATACTCCAATATGGAGAAGGGCTATATTACATGTAGTGTCTTTATTGACTTAGGGCCTCTGAAATTGCAGATCACAAAATCCTGGCACAGAAACTAAACTCTTTTGGGATCAATACACATTCCTCATTCAGTAACTACCTATATAAGATAACTACATTCTCTTCAGGACTCTATTCTAGGGCCTATCCTATTTTCCAAACTAATAAATGACATTACTTCATGTACCCCCCAAACAGCAATGCACTTTGTGTAGATTATATCATTCTACATAGTTGTGGTCCCATCTCAAATACTGTCTAATCTGACCTTCTGAAGGACCTTTCTTCATTGATTCATGCATTCATAGCTTCATGAATACTCTGAGATCACCAAGTTTCTTGATCATTCTTGCCTTGCCAGTACCATCCCTCAGGTAGAGCTTCCTTTCTTCAGGAGGACCATACCAGTAAATTCTGGAGTACATTTATGGATACCCATCCAGTCATCTAGTTTATGCTTAAATAAAGATGGTGGTGAGGCACATTGCTTAATATGCAGAGGAAGTTTACTTCAGAGGTTTGGAAAGTATTGGATTATAAATCTATCCCTCCATCATGTTTTATTTATATCTTGGTGAAAATTTAGGTCACTGGTTCTAGTACTGGAGGAGATATTGGACTCCTAGAGAAATAGGAGGCTCAGGACGAGTGGGTCTCTAATGGCACAGTAAATGTGGCAAAGATCTCCCCTAAAATGTCTATTAGACACTAAATGAAGGGATAGAGCTTCCAGCCTCTCTTGGTAGCTCAGGAGTTTGAGGCTTGTAATCTTTTTTCATTAGGAACCTTTGAGTTCTTTCTATTGATATGTTTAGTGAGATTCATCCCAAAGAGAGCAGTATACTCAATAACTGGCTTGATCATTGCTGAGTATAAGGGAATTATTACTTCTTTACACCTTAATGATATTCCTTTGGCAATTATTTGAGCTAAATAAAAGAATTTCCTGACAGCCATTGTTACAAGATGGTCAAACTAAATGCAGCTATCAACCAAAATTCCAAAGTCCCTAATTACATTTTAATTTTGTTGAGATACTTTGTCTATACAGTTTGATTAGAGCAGGAGTTTTCTACCAAATGTGATGGTGCTACTCTTTTTGACATTTAGTATGAGTCCATTGTTAGTGCACCAAGAGTTTACAAAGATAAGTGCATTCCTGAGAATTTGGGTATCATGGGGTGATTTAACAACATCCAACCACCCCCTTCCTTCTGATAATGACTCCTCCACAAAAAGTGCATTAAATATCTCAAATACTGTAACCACAATTTTTGCAAAGCAACTAAGACTAGCCCAAATCCCCCCTTTACCAGCCAATGACTGCATATCTGTAGCAGAGAATTATAAACACCTTGACCTAACCTTGGACCCAAATCTCATTCAAAACTGAAACCGTTATTATCATCACTAAAAAAGTGCTCGAACAGCCTATTCAGTCTCCAATCACCTTATGACTCTTTTCATCACAGTTAGAGCATCACTGCTTAACACCACACGGAGATAATTACCTACCATAACTGCCCACTCCACTCTCTAGTTTTCCACACTAACATTTAAAATATTTTATAGCCATTTCTACTCTTGGAAACATGTTACAAATCAAAATGTCCCCATGCACTCGGGAGCCACAAAAGGTTTTGACATTACTCAGAGCTCTATTAATACTGGCTATACATGAGCAGAGCTTTAACATAGTCCTTGCAAATTGCAACCATCTTCCTTCTGAGCTCAGGAAGCTGACTTGTTTAGAAAAGGGTTAATATCACTTTACTTGAAGAATGCACATAAATGCCCCTGCATGCAGTACAAAGGGTACACACAGTATCCATCTTCTCTAAATCATTCCTTCCCCTTTACTCTAACATATAAAGTTAGACTTTCACACCTAAAGGTAAGATACATTCCCCTCTAAATATGTACATAGACATATATAACTGGCCCTATAACTATGTGATTTTCTACAGTGCATAAAAGTGCACTCTTATATGTGCTTTTCTTCACAGCTGAACCTTATTTTAGTAACAAACTCTCCCACTTGAGGGTCATACATGTTAGCTCATGTAAGTGTGTCTGAAATAACTTGTAGCATTTCTATTCAATGTATCAACTTACGCATTTAATGAATATGATTTTTAATTACTTAAGGTCTGAGCCACCTTCTCAGTGGTGTAATTGTTATTTGCTTTCTTGCATAAATTATGTAATTTTATGTTATGTTATGAAAAATCTGTATTATTTTGTAACTCTACACCTGGATCATGCCTGAAAAGGGGTATCAGGAATAGTTTCCATATCCAGTCAAAGAAAAAAAAAAAAATAAATAAATATATACCTATATTAGGAAGGTTCTCTTTAAACTCATTTATTTGCATCTTGATTAAGTTTTTCTAGAATGCTGAGTTTGTGATCCATTCCATTCCAGCTCCTGCAACAGACATTGTTCTTTTACACCCTTATTAAGTTATTAATGACCACCTCAGGGCTACAGGTCAATGCTGTTATTCCATCCTGATCTTTTTTTTAAATTCTCTTCAGAATCTGATATGATGACCCATAAAATCTTATTAGATCATTTATAGACATGCCATGGACTTTGGGTGCTGTCCTACGTTGGTTTGCTTCCTACTTTTCTGGGCATATTTAGTGGACAGTTTCTAACATTCATTCTTTGTCCATTTACTGAACCAGTTCTGTCTTTTTTATTGTAACAGTGCTTTTATTAACGCAATAATAAATTTGATTTTGAACTTGATCTACCTGTACAGTGGGCTACAAACATCCTATCTGTACTGACATTAGCTCTTTCTGTGAATTCCACTTGCCCACCTTTCTTCCTTGCTGCTAACACACATTTGTTTGTGAATCTCTAGGTTGTCTGGTATGATTAGTTTCAGGTGCCTTTTTCAATTTAATTATGCCTCCAATTTCTTCTCCAAATATGTGCTCTTTGTCTTGTATATTGCTAATTTTGGTTCTTCCTCCAAATGTGGGTCCTATGGACTCTGTAATGCCTCCTACCTTCCCCTTCTAGAAGCACAGAACTGTGGTAAGATGAAAGAGTGAGTTCTGAATACACATTTTTATTATCTAGTTGCATGACTTAGAAGTAGTTTTCTAATCCTTTAGCTTTGAAGCACATTTTTTAAATTAGTGTGCTGTCTTTTAATTAACATAAAGGTAAATATAAGACATATCACAGTCAGTAAATTAGCAACTGATGAAGGAACATTGTTTTTCTGATCCATTTACAAAGGAAAGAGTAAAGATAGAAGTCAAATAGATATCAGCACACAAGGCAATGCAGCCATGGAAATCTAAGATAGTCTAGTGCCTCTATAAGCATGTAACGATCATTTAAACAGCTCGCTATGAGCTTTTTGGGAGATGATTATCTGAAGGGATCTTGTTTGGAAGTTGATTATCTAAAGGGTATCATAAAAAGGGGGCTATAATTAAAACATTTGTTAAAAATGTTGATTGGGTACCAGGATGGATGGAATTACTGGAGGTGTGCAGACTGCCCCTCCCTAGAAGACTTTGCAGAATGAGTGGTTGATGGATGGAGGCAATGGATGTCTGTGAGAAGAAAGCACTCATATCAGTGTCAGACTGCAAATAGAAATGTCATGCATGATGGACCTTTAAAGAGAAGTGATTATGTACTTAAATGGTGGCACAATGGAAACATTTTTGCTGTGTGGCAATGCACTTCTTGGAGTTTTGCAGCAGTTTTTCCCAACAGGGTACAGATCCTTTCTAGAAAATACACTACTGTACCTGTACATTTATTTCATCTGTTACTCAGAAACTGTTAAGGAGCTGTCATGTATTTCTAATTTTGAGAAATACTGTGTTCTTTGCAGGAATTGTTCCAGTGCTTATGCTGGAGAAACTTGAAATCAAATGTTATTGCTGTTTTCACTGTTTAGCAAGCTTTTTTGTTGTTTCCACTGTTTGTTAAGTATTTACTGGTATTTTTTCACAGTTTTAAAGCTGTCTGTTCTGCCTGCTCTGATTTTCCTGCCAAGCAGTACTTAATTAACTGACCTGTTAACTGTTTAAATCTTTCTTTAGAGCCTCCCGGCTGATTTTCTGATTTCTGCTGTCTTAAACATTTTTTCAGTGTCTCACTGCTATTTTTCTGCTGTGTTAAACATTTTCTGGTGTTTCCGCTGAAACTAGGGTAGCTAGTAGCTGTAGCATCATCCAGATCCAGGCCTGCTGCTTCTGGAAATGTTTGCAGTGCTTTGTTTCTTCTTAGCACATTTTTCAGGCCATCTTGTATTGGAAAGGGCCTATCTGCACTTTTCTGAGAGAACTGTGTTTGATTGGCACCTGACTGAAAAAGGAGTCCAGTCTTGGGCTTGGAATAAGCATCCTCATTGGTCCTTTTGAATTTTGTTAGAGTTTTTTTCAAGTTTTAGCTTCTGGCATTTAGCCCCTGCATCTGAGTTGTTTTTTGCTTGTTTGCACATTGTGCAACACCGTGCACTGCTGAGCAATTGTGTGCCAAAGCTGGACAGTTAAATTCAAGAAATTTCCCCTTAAAACCCAGACAGAAATATCCATTTGCCGAGCTCCAACTTGATCATGTCTGAAAAGTCATCTCTAGTGACAACAGTCTTCAACCTAGCAGTATGGACAGTTGGACTACCCTTCCTAATAACATAGTCCACTACAAAGTGCTAGAGATGTATTTACACCAGTAATCGAGAATCATTGCCCTTTCTTGCTCAAAACACTAACACAGAGCAGGTGGTCAACTCACCCACCACTACATATTCACATAGTACCACTACTCCTGCACATACCAGTACTCATACACATAGTATGCATCAAACACATAAATCTACATACACGGAGGTTCTCTCGAAAAACTTAACAAAACACCAGAGACCTCCAAAACACAAGTCTGCTACAGCTAACATAACCTCCACAGCACCTATGACACATAGCGACACCGGTGTCTGACCCACCAAGCTCATAAGGCATAACACTTAAAAAACATTTTCTTGAAATTGGAGACTCAGTAGTGAGACACACGGATGTCTCACTCACCAGGTTGGACAAGGAGAAAGTCACGGTCAGCTGCCTGTCCAGTGGCAGGATTCGCCAAATCATGCATGCACTCAGGTCTCTCAGCAACAAGTACTGTTATGACTCTGTCATAGGTCATGTAGGTGTGAATGACCTTTAGATGTACCCCACTGGACTATATGAAGAGAGGCACGGTCGAGCTCTCTGAGTATGTGTCCCAGGCAGGTATGTCCCTAGCCTTGAGCAGCATACTACTCTCACCTAGAATGATGCCACAGTATAAACAAAAAATGATTGATTTCAATAATTGGCTTAGTCTTTGGTTTCAGTCCAAGGGGATTCAGTTCCTCTCTGCCTGGGAAGCCATGGTTGACAAACCTCTCTGCTTTGCCAGAGATGGTTTGCATCTGGAACTCCTAGGCTTTCGGCTGGTTGGAAAAAGCTGTTGCCTCTCCCATAGTGCGTTTTTTAGGCAAGGTCTCAAAAACAACATTGCCAATGTGAAATTAACCAGTCAGAACAAAATAAAAGTCATGTTGCTAAATGCTAGGAGCTTAAGCCAAAAACTGCACTCTCTGGAAGCACTTCTATCACCGGAAGATGTAGATGTCTGTGCAGTCACAGAACAATGGTTTAAGGCCCTAGAGAGTACCCCGGCCCTGTAAGGCTACAATGCCTTCCATATCTTTAGACTGCAAAATGAACATGTGAAAACCAATGGAGGCAGTGTTTCAATGTATATTAGAGATAAATTCACCTTATGTCTAGTTAGACTGGACAACTCCATGGAGTTACTCCAGGTTCAGGTTACAGTGGGTAAGACCCCCATTCGAGTCCTAGCCAGTTATAGATCCCACTGCATGGGTCACAATACCCACGAAGCCTACTTAACCAAACCGAAGACAATTCAAATTTTACCAAACACACTGGTTATGGGGGATTTCAATTATCCCACCATCAGCTGGGAAACCTACTCTAGCCCAAACTCGCTAGCACAAAAGTTCCTTGACTTTGTGAATTTAAATATCCTGGATCAAATTGTCCCTACCCTGACAAGAGGAACAAACATTCTAGATCTGGCCCTCACCAACATGTCAACCAAGCACACTACTGCAACTGTTGAACTCTCATTACCTAAAACTGACCACAAATCAGTCACCTTTGAACTGACACTAACACCAGAAGTCACAAAGGGTAAAATCAGACAAAAAACTTCACCAAGGAAAACTATACCCTCCTGGGTGATGGTATAAATGCATTCCAAGCCCCATGCAAAGCTGAAAGTGATAACTACACTGAAGTTTACACTAAAGCCCTGTACAATCACTTGCATTAGTGTATAAACTCAGCTGTACCAGACAGAATCAAAGCCAGAGCCCCAAGTAAAGTCAAGCTGGTGTGGTGCACTTCCAGAATCAACAAATTCTACAATAAATGTAAAAAGTTGTTGTCCAAGAAAACAAAGACAAGGACCCAACAATGGAAAAGCACCGCCTCAGCATTAACAGGCAAATAAGACAACTTGTCAAATCCTCCAAGAGCTCCTTTGAGAGAAACCTAGCAAGTACTGCCAAAAATAACCATATGGCCTTTTACAGCTATGTATGAACCTAAAGGGTAGAACCCAAGCATGTGCAGGACTGGTGGCCAACGGTATCATACACACTGACCCACAGAGATAGTGAACCTGCTAATGGATAGGTTTGGCAAAAAGATCACTCCCTTATCCCCTCCTAACTTACAACAAACCCTCCCCCAAACTCCCACCCCACCTTACATATCTGAAGAGCATGTCCTCAAAGCCCTGTCCAAGGCAAAGAACACAGCCTCTATGGGACCAGATGACATCCCAGGCTGTCTTTTAAACATGAACTAACATCACCACTTAGCACCCTTTTCAATCATAGCCTAACTCAGGCTTTGTTCCTGTAGAATGGAGAACAGCTACAGTTATTGCTTTCCACAAAGGTGGCCTAGCAACAGATGTGGGGAATTAAAGACCCATAAGCCTGACCAGCCTCATCTGTAAGGCCATGGAACATATTATTATGGGCCTTGTAAATAAAGACATAGGTGACCTCCAAACCCTGGCTCCTACCAAATTCGGCTTCATGAAGGTAGATCCTGCCTGTTAAACCTGGTGGATTTCTTTGAAAGTGTGACCAAGGCCAATGATTAGGGCAAATCTGTGCACACAGCATACCTCAACTTGGCAAAGGCTTTTGACACAATCCCACATTCAGGCATTACCAATAAACTTAGCAAACTGAATGTAAACCCCTTCGTTGTAAGATGGATTGCCAACTGGCTCACAAACTGGACACACACTATCAAAGTTGGTGACTCCACATCAACCAGCAGACCTGTTACCAGTGGGATGCCACAGGGGTCAGTGCTGGGCCCCCTACTGTTTGCTATATACTTTTTAGAAGTTTAGGTCAAAACTAAAGGGTTGTGGCTGACCAGGTTTGCAGACAACTGTAAACTAGGTGCAATCATTGAATCCCCAAATGATGTCAGAATACTCCAGGAGGGTTTCACACAGACCAATGACTGGTGTATTAGTCATGGTCTCAAACTGAATGCAAAGAAATGCATCATCTTTCCCTTCGGCACAAACAATGTCCCTTCACACTATCAAATCAATAACAATACCCTAAGTACCCATGAAGTGGTAAGGGACCTGGGATAACAGGTTGACTGCTACAATAACTTCAACCACCACGTGTCTACCATTGTAAGGAAACCTTTTCATGTACCTCACTTGGTTAGTAAAGACATTGCTTCAACAGCAAACTAAGTTATAACCCCTTATACTCTGCACTTATCTGGCCCATAATTGAGTATAACGCCCCATTTGGTATGTACCGTAATAAGCATCTACAACAATTAGAGAGACCTCAGAGATTTTTAACAAAGAAGATCAAGGACCTTCAGCATGTGCCTTACATGGACTGACTAAAATCCCTGTCATTATACTCCATATCATATAGCCTTCTTAGGGGAGACTTATGCCTGGTCTACACAGCAACCTAAGACCCAAACTTAATGAACTTACTTCATATCTGTAAATCACATGGCTCTAGGGGTACCCATTCCAGGGACTTAAATATGGTCTGCAACTTAAATCTGTCCCTGCAGCATGTTCTATTCATCTCCCAGTGACTGCAATATGTTTGGAACAGGCTAGCAATTCATGTGAAACAGGGCACCTCTATGATAGTGTTCAAGAGGAACCGGGATGATTGGATGAGGCACCATAAATTCTTACAGGGGATAGTACCCACAGTCCTCCTGGACATGGGCAGTCATCACATTACATTGGGTTGAAACGGCTAGGCTTTAAATTATTTCCAGATCGATAGCCTACTAATCTCCTATGATCCTATGATCCTAAGACATCTGGCTCATCAGTTCAGGGAATACTACGTGACAGGCAAGAATGCTGACAGTGCGAAACCTACCTTTTACCATTTTACCAGCAATAATCAAACCACTGTGTTTGTGATCTGTCTGTGTCCTTTAGTAAAGATTCTGTTATGCTATTCATAGAAGGAATTAACAAATGTATTAGTCACTTTAGATCACAGCAGTTCAGTGACGATAAAAGAAGACTCATTTTTTTACAACTCCTATTAACTCAGTATTATTTCCCTCCAAGTCTTTTCTTTTCTTTTCCATGACCTTTCCTTATTTTATCTTCTATGTTTTATTTTAGTTATTATTCTTCTCAGTGATAACCCACTTCATCTGCTTGTATTATTGGCCTACTGTATTAATTAGGTCCCATCACAGGTATTTCCAGGTTTCTGTATTTCTCTCTCTCCCCCACTTTTTATTTTCTCTTATTTTCTGACATCTTTTTATCTTTCTCCCACAGCTACTCCCACACACAGAGACACACACACACACACACACACACACACACACACACACACACACACACACACACACACACACACACACACACACACACACACACACACACACACACACACACACACATTCCACTGCTAAAACCTAAAAGTCTAAAACTGAATGTGCCACAGTGTTGAAAAGTAATACAGGAGATACACAAGGGTGAAAATGTAAACTGATAGCTTTTTTCAGGGTTCAAGGCAATCTATACCCACAAGGATGAAAGAATAAATTGTAAGTAAATTTTTTTGGAAGACAAGTAACCCATCTATACCCCCAATGATGAAAAATGAAACTGTAAGCATTATTTTTGTGGGGAACAAGTCCATTTGTAGCCCCAGTATGAGATGGAAGACCACCAACACCCCAGACCTACATATACCTACTACACATTTGTACAAACATAAAGAAGGGGAGAACTCTCCTTAAACTCAGGAATCACTGCTGATGCACACATAAAACCTGCACTGGAAGTGATTTTTAATGTAAAAGAGCCATTGACATGTTCATTCTTGACATCCATGATAATGAGGGAACATTAACTTGGTGACATACATCCTGTTTTTTCATTTCCTTCTCTATCAACATTTTTCCCAGGTTCTCCCTGAAGAAGACTTCCTATCAGGACATGCATGCTAATTTTAATTGTTATTTAGCATTTACATTATGAATTCACAACCCATTTTTTTTTTATTTTAGGTCATGCATTAAGCAATACCTTCCTTTTGCTGCTACTTTGTATTGATCTATTGCTGCAGTGTACCATGTCTCCCCTGAAACCTTTCTTCATATCTCTTGTGATGTTTTTTCATTTCTTGTCTGCTTTTCATATTTACAGTTTCATTGTTGGGCTATTTTCTGCTACTTGTTCTGAAACTAAATTTTACAACTGCTGCCATTGGGGCTCCAGATGTAGTTAGCTAGCTTTGTATTCATTTGAAACATTTGAGGAGAAATAGCAAGACATGTACACACCACTCTAAAAACATAACTAGTAATTATTTATTCCCATAAAATAAATGAACTAGAAGCTTTCACTTAATATTTCTCAGCGTGAAGATGCATCTAATGTCTGTATATTCATTCAAACATAGTGCTAAAGCCCAAGGTTTGCCAATACAAGAACTTAGCTTCAAACACATTTTTCAAAATCACTGTCCCCGTCATCCAATGCAAAATTTTCTGTCACACAGAAGATTAACTTTTTGAAATCAGTGCAAATAATGCAGTGCTTATAATGGGGACTCATCATTTTTACTTTTAATTACAAATGCACAGCAATAATTTCTATGTTAACTTCTCAATGTAGAAACTATCACAGCTAGTATCTCTTGTAAGGTAAATTACAACTTTTGTATTAAAATTCTAATGTCCTCAAATACCATATATTTTTTAGTAGTGGCACATTTAAAAAGGGAAGGCATCTGTATAAAAACAATGAGCATATTTATTACAAGAAAAAGTGGCAATTTATTTTGCAGGACACATTTTTGAATTCTTTGGTGTTTCAAAAAGAAATTTAAATTAAACCATTCTATTACCAAATTTCAGAGAGTGTCTTAAAATACTAGCTATTGTTTCCTAATACACATTCCTAGTTATATTCAATGACTTCTAATACACGGAGAAGCAATAGGTCACCCCCAAAGGCACCTTTGAAATTATGTTCTCTTTTTCTTCATAAATGAACAGAACTTTTTAACATTGCTAGATGATAAGCTTTCCTTTCTTTGGAGGCCTGTGCAGAAACAAGTGTTAATAATTCAACTGGGTAACCTCTTTCAAGAAGTAATGTATGCAATATTTGCTTTCATTTTCAAAAATCCCCCCATCACTGATAAGCTTAGACAATCTTGGGTATTGTCCTTTTAGAATATTTTCTTTTTATAATCAAAAACAACTTTTTGTAACACAATCTCTAGAAAATACAGTTGACTTTTGGCTTCTTAGTTCTCATCATATTTGTTTTGGCTAGAAATTCACTCACAGTTTGTACACCTTTACCATTTCAAATACAAGTGTATAAAGAAATAAAATCTTGGATAGCCAGGTATATTGTCTCACTCATTTCACTAGTATCAACTCTTTTTGCCCTTTCCAAAACTGCCATGAGTCCTTAGTATATTATAGAATAATATGCAGGTATTACTTGAAATGATGGTCTAAGTATATACAATTATATTCACTTTTCTGAGTGTACATAGCTACAACTTAATGAAAGTTGAAATAATTTTTTTAATGATTTTTCGAAATGTAAGCAAACTTATAATTGTACATTTTAAACATCTTTATTAAATGATCACTTAAGACATAGACACTATACATTAATAAAGAAAGCAAATTATATCAACATTTTTTCATTTGCATTCATTATAGATTATATATGTTTTCTTTCTTTATAATAATTGTATTTCAGTCCATTGCATACATTGCTCAAGTCCTGCCTTCCCTTAAACCTCACACCTCCTATTCCTGAAAATTATTCTGCATACATTGTTCCCATAAATTACATACATTTCTATGCAATTTGCTTCTTTTATTTTCTAAATATCCCTCTTCCAGAGTTCTTTTTTTTTTCTTTTACAGTATTCAGTACTTCAAAAAACAATCGGTTTAGATATTGATTTCCATTTTTCTAATAATTGCTTTTCTGAGAGCAAACAGAATTAAACTTAATAAGCCTTACTATGTCTATACAGTTCAGGTCCTGTTTCCCAGCTCAAAAGAATAATTTCCTTAGTTACAGCCATTTTCTCTTCCAGTCCTTATGACAGAGTACCTTAAAGGGAATTTTTAAATCTGCCAACTCATCATACTCCAAGAAAACATGTTCCCAGTTATCTCTTTCTTCCCCATAACACCTCCATTATTTGCTATATCTACCATGAGGAAAAATCCTTTGAAATCTGCTTGGGGTATAAAATACCAATGCAAACACTTCCAAACAAAAAATATAAACCTGCTGAACTTTGATGCACACTTGGGTGCCATACATATGTCCTCCCACTGCTTTACAAGTCTCTCTTCCAAATATTTTTTAAACCTCCTCTGATTGATTCTTATAGGTATCATGTATTTCTTGTAGTTATCATGCCATATTTAATGTTGTTGTTGTTGTTTGTCTTTTCCCAGTTAGGGGTCGCCACAGCGGAACTCCGGTCCGCTAATGATTGGCAGTAGATTTTCATGAACATTGAGGTGCCAGCTCAATGTCCAACCTTCAACAAAGGCATGCCCATTTACGCATGTCTTTCAACGCTCACCCAACTGTGGGGAGGACATGCAGACTCCACAGAGAAGGCACTCCCTGCACTCCAGCCAAGAATCGAATGGAAGAACCTCTTTTCATGCAATATTTCATACACCCTACTAATTATCTCTTTTTTTAACAGCAGCTTCTGATCTAGATTTCACTATAAACATATCCAGAGTAGGTCTTTTACTTAGGACTCCCCTATCCCTGTCTCTTTGCCTGTCATTTGGACTTCTCAAAGATGATGTCAATGTGATCAGAAAGGTAGGGGCTAAACCTAAGGTTGTGTTTAGAAAAGGGTTGAACTTTAAGAATCTTCTAGAGAAGAGTGAACCCCTTACAAGTAGGAACCCTGGTATGACACATTGCAGTAATTGTCCTTACTGTAATTATGTAGAAATAGGTGCAAATGTAATGGTCAATGGTATTAGGCTAACTAATAGAAAGAAATTCAACTGCAATTCTAGATCAGTGGTCTATCTGGCTAAATGTGAACATTGTCCCTCTTTTTATATAAGGAAAACTGATCGTAGATTGCGTGACAGGATGTACGAGCATTTGTATAGTATTCAGAGATAAAAAGAGGAGAATGCTTTAGCCAAACATATTAAAACCTTTCCACATCACAATTTTAAATTTTGGATTATAGATCAGATAGAACCTAGTAGTAGGCGTGGATCTACATCCTTATGTTTGGAGAGGTTAGAATTGTTTTGGCAAATTAGGCTTTTAGCATACCATTATCCAGGTTTAAATGACAAATGCAAGCTTATGTGTTTATTAAAATTAAGAAGTTTGCTTAGATAAAAAGTTTGCTCAGATAGAAAATGTGCCTTTCATGTTCTTTTTAACACATCAATACATTTTATTATTCATAAAATTCTATCTGTTTAACATATATCAATTGTGATATTTATATATATGTATTTTATATATGTTTATATATATATATATATATATATATATATATATATATATATATATATATATATATATATATATATATTTTCCTATTGTATTTTTTGTATTTCTTATAATGTATTTTTAGTGTGTTTTTCATTCCAAGTTTAGCTTTTAACATTGAAATATAAGCTGTTTTATGATCATTTATTTATTTATTTATTTATTCATTCATCTATGTATTTTTCAATATTTTTAATGAGATGAGATTAGTTAAACATTGATTTATATTTCCTGAATGTTTGTTTAATATATATATATATATATATATATATATATATATATATATATATATATATATATATATATATTTGTTGGTGAATACCTTTATTGATTTTAATTGTATGTTTTATGAATGGAAAGACTGCTGCATCATTTAATGCTGTTGCCCTTTTAAATTTTCATTATCTTTTGTCACGTGATTTTCATTGGTATTATTTAAGAAGTTGTTTGTTTTATGTGGTTTGTCTGAGGAAGTCTAGTTATTAAGCTAGACAAAAAGCGCTTAATAAAACCATAAAATTTACTAATCCATTTGTGTTCTGTACCAGGCTTTTTTGCCATTTCAAAAGTTTTAAGTGGATTTTTGTACATGGTTTAGTCATTTGTTTACAGCCATGGCAATGGAACGGATGGATTCTAATGAACCAACTGTTAATTTATCAGGAGGAGGAACTGAAGAGACTTCTGTTAATTTAACGTTTCTTATCCAAGCATTAACACAGCGGATTGAAACCATTAGCACCAGAATGGATTCTATTGTTACAAGTCAAAGTTTGTTGCAACAGCATTTGCAGTGTGTGGAAACTAATAGTAACATAAGGGGAAATGCCGTGGTGAATCACCAGTCTTCCACATCTAATGTGAGTACCTCTTGCATTTCTTTTAACACAAGTAATTCTGAACAAACACTGTTTGGGCAACTCAGTAATGGCAATAGGAATGAAGGTGATATTGGGCTTAATGTTAGCCAAACATATAATCTATTGAACACCACTGCCCTTACTAACACTGGAGCTATTACTAATAATAATAGTCAAACTGTACCAATGATGGGACAGCAACATTCCACAGGGCTTATTGGGTTTCCTTCTCTGCAAGACTGGCTTACTACACCTTTAGGTCTTTCAGTACCTAACAATGGTCAGGAAAGGGGAAACTCGGTCGTAAATACTGTTCCACTCTCATTACAGTTAAATGAACTGGATAGAAATGTGCTCAAATTTAAAAAGCTAAACTTGGAAATCGAATATTTTAATATTTGTTTACAGGAAGAAATAGTTCCTAAAGGACTTTGCTTTTGGCAATACCCAACGGGTCTAATAGCTGATTCACCATTTCATCTTGAATTTATTGAATTACTTATAAACAGGGTTTGCAATTACTTGAAGTAATGAGAAATAACTACTACAAAATTATGAATGAATTACAAATTTCTATTACACAACTTGATACTACAATTAAAGGCCACGCTGATTTTGAAAGATACAAATATGAATATACTCATATCTTCCAGAGTATTGATCAGCATATTTTAAAGTTGAAAGCCATTAAAATGAAAAAAACTTGAATGGGACCATTTGCAATATCGAAACAAAATTGCTTATCCAGCACCACCACCTTCTCAAGCATGTCATAATATGGATATAAATAACACCAGTAGTGTTCTAAATTTGGCAATGAGTACAAATAACACTGGAAATGCTTCCCCTATTAGGGACAACAGTGACACTGTTCCAGACTTTTCTAATGAAGAGCCATCTACTAGTTATGCCACTAGTAGTAATAACATCAGAAGGAGTGAGCGTATCAAGAATCAAACAACAAGGGCCCACCAAAACTCCCACAATAATAAAGGTATCCAAACGACTCAGGGTGCAGATAACCAAAATAACTACTATCTACATTCAGCATTGGAGCAGGGTTTTACCAGGGGCAAACAACCTCGCTTCTAGAACCAATGGAGGAGGAACAACAACAGGAGATAGCACTTGGAATTATACTTGGTGTTTTTCCTACTATTGTAACCAACACTGAAGGTGACTTTTCAATTTATAATTATTCTTCCTTTTATGTTTCTAGAGACTTGGCTGACATTTTAGCAAAACGACTAACATTTGTTCCCACAAGTAGAATGGACATTGCAAAAATAACTTGTGATTTAAAAATGTTTGAGAGGAAATTAAACCTACAAGTGTTATTAGGGGTAAGCAGCATGAATAATGACACATTCAGAATTTCTAGCTGTTATAACCCACCACTGCATACTGTCTTATAGAATTTTGAGAGAATCTGTGAATTAGATTTAAGAATGCTTTACAGTAATAAAACTACTGGCTTTCAGCATAACTTGAATTATGAAGAAAGACAGCTTGTGAATGTATTACATGAGGCCAAGGTCAGAGTTATGAAACCTGACAAAGGAGGGGGCCTAGTCTTTATGGATTTGATAGATTACAACAATAAAATCCAGTCAATATTAGATTCTGAATCCTACCAACTAGCTTCCCTTAATGAATACAGTATAGCCAACCAAAGAATCAAGATTTACCTCAATGATTTATTTATTGAAGGTAAAATTGATGTTAGCATGTTTAATTATATACAAATGTTAGCACCTATTACTCCAACTATATTTGGACTACCTAAATTGCACAAGGGACTAATGAATCCACCCTTCAGGCCAGTTGTCGATGGTAGGCAGTCATCGACTTATGCTTGTGCTAAAATGGTGGACAGTATTTTACAGAAATATGTAAATAAAGAGGAAAAAATAGCTAAAGATTCCTGGTCATTTTTAGAGAAGTTAAACAGGACTGCTGGTGATATGAGTCTTAATTTTTTCACAGTGGATGTAAAGGATCTTTACACCTGCATCCCTCATGACCAAGGCATTGAATGGGTTAGCCTGAGAATGAAAATTTTGGGTGCACCACAGGCTGAGATCTCTTTGGTGGAATAGTTATTAGACATCATCCTCATTAACAGTTTTATTACTTTTAATAAAAGTTTTTACCTTCAGATTAGGGGAGTTGCAATGGGTTCCCCCTATGGTTCAAGTTACTCAAATTTAGTTATGTCACAGTGGGAACACACACACGTGTTGATAGAAAGACAGAATTGTAGTAACATAAATTTTTACATTAGATATTTGGATGATATCTTTATGTTATTTGAAGGTAACAGAATGGAAGCTGATAAACTGGTGGAATATTTTAACAGTATATCCAATTTTTTAGAATTTACTTATGATTTTCATGAGGAACAGATTTCATTTTTGTATGTACATATAGTTAAAAATCGACTAGAAAACACATGGGAAGCAAGCATATTTAGGAAACCAACCTATTCCAACACATTCCTTCACTACACTAGTGCCCATCCACATTACCAAAAGTGATCTGTAGTGAAGGGTCAGTTGGTACGTGCTGCACGCATGGTCACCACATTCAAGGATTTTATCCTTGAATGTTCGAATTTGAAAAACATATTTATTAGAAGAGGTTATCCTGTGGCCCTGGTAGATAATTTGATCAAGGAAGTTAAAAATAAAAGGAATGTTGGTTTTTATATTCCCATACTTGCTAAGCAAGATACAGTTTGCCAATGACAAAAATCTTGCTGTAGGTAACAATAAAGGGTGTCCTCCACCTGTACGTATATAAAAAGATGAACTGACCAAAGGATATATCCAAAATCTAGTAAACTCTTTATTTAAACACACCGTCTCGATAATAAAATAGATTGAGCTTGCTTTCGTCTCCTATCGTGAGACTTCATCAGAATCTACAATTCAATACATTAATTCTGTTTAAATACACACATACTTATTCAATTATTGCTTGATTGTTGTTTAGTCACTTGGATACAATGATTCCAATTACAATTGACCCCTAACTATATGCACTCTGTTGTGCATTCACTATCTACAGCTATCATACTACCATGAAATCTTACATACCTAAAAATGTATATATATATATATATATATATATATATATATATATATATATATATATATTAATAAAGTACATGTATATTAAAAATATAAAAAAAATGTAAAAAATATATAAAAAACATACTTCCATAAAAATGAATTCTTATACATAGACATAAACAAACCATAAAATCTTGAAGGCAATTGATATGGGCAACAATTTTCTTCATATTATTAGTGATGTGTGTGACAACCCTATTACAAAAACATATATATTGTTTACTTGATAAAAAATCTATATATATAAAGCATACCTTACAAATCTTTATTAGTCACCTTTTATGTTAAATATGTTGATTAAATATCTTTTGAGTAGTAATTAATGTAAAATCAAAAATTATATAAATATATTAAATATCCTAACATGTTTCATAAATACATGAATTAAAAACGTATGTAGGAATTAAATATTATTGCTTTATGTATTTTATGTATGTATATGTCCCTGTACCAAGGAATAATCTCTAAATAATTGAAATAATACTGGTATGTTGCTAAAAAGTGTTCTCTAAATGTACTTTACTCCATTACCACCCAGTCATGACAACATAATGAATATATAAACTACTACCTAACTATCTATAAATTCTAATGTAATTAATAAAAAACCCTCTTCTCATTTCTTCTTTCTAACATGGTTTGATGCCAATATTTTTAAGGCAGGTTTGATTGAAATATGGTCATTCATTCCTGGATATACACAGGAGTCCAGTCTAATCTGCCAAATCATCTCTCGGTATTCCAGGAAAGTTTCCCAATCACCTCTCCTTTCCTTTTGTTTCACTACCTCCAGTACCCAAAATTTTATATCCATATTCTGACAGGTTGTTGAATGCCTATAAAGTGCATTATTCTCATTCTTTTTGCTAATGTCCCTGATATGTTCGTATATACGGGTTTTCAGATGTCTTTCTGTCTTGCCTATATAATATCCCCAGCATGATTGACAGTAAGCTAAATAAACCACTCCTGTTGTGTAACAACTTGTATAGGTATAACTTTTAATTGTAAAATTAATGCTGGGTATATTAATATCCTTTCTACAGGCAATATATGAGCATTGTGCACACCTCCCACATTTATGTGTGCCCACCTTTAGTGATGCCCCGTCTTTTTCTTGTACCTTCTTTTTCTACAAGATGTTCTTCAAGTTCCTATTTCTTCTAAAGGTGTATTTTAATTGCTGTTGAAATATATTTATCCTTATGGGCATTGCTTTAAACATATTCCAAATCCCATTAATGCCCTTCTTTAACCAACCTATGTCAGAATAATAAGTTAAAATTAACCGGGGTATTTCCTTATCTATTGTTTTACTTATTTCCATATTATTATCCTTATTTGTGTCGTACTCATTGTTCATACTTGTGTCCATACTAGTAGCATTATTAAATACCCCTTTGTCATACTGTCCATTCACCAATAATGGCCTATATCTACTGTTACGTTTCTTAATTATTTCTTTTTTAGTATTTTCCACCATATTATTGGGGTAACCTCTTTCCTTAAACATCTCCTGTACAACATCTAATTCATTTATAAAGTCACAAAACTCTGTTGTCATTCTGGATACTCTAATCATTTGTCCTTTAACTATATTTCTTTTTATATGGTAAGGATGGTCACTTTGGTAATGCAGGTATGAGTTTGAGTAACATTTCTTTCTGAAAATTTTTGATTTATATACTTTTTTCTTATAATCTTTAATAATCATTACATCTAAGTAATGTATTTCATCCTTATTGCTCTCATATGTAAATTTCAAAAAATTGGTGCTACTATTTACATATTCCATAAATTGTTCAATTAGTTCTTTTCCTCCATTCCATATAATAATAATATCGTCCAGGAATCGAAAATACCTTATTATATGTTGTTGAAAATTTGACCCAAAAATATATGTTTTCTCCCAAAACAACATTATTATATTTGCATAAATGGGTGCACATGCTGAACCCATGGCAACTCCGTCCAGTTGATGATAAATATCTCCTTGAAAATAAATAAAATTATATTTTAAAACTAATTCCATATTTTCCAAGACTAGTCTGAATTCCTCTGGGTTCAGCATGTTAAACTCAGCAATCATTTTTTCAAACCATTCCATACCTTCCTTATGTGGAATTACAGAAAACAAATCTTTTACATCAATTGTTAAAAATAAATAATCTTTGTGAAATGGTATTGTACTGAATTTCTTCAGGAAATCCCAGGAATCAATCAAAATGTGTACATAGTTGAAATAAAACCTTTTTAACTTGGTATCCACATATATGCCAAGAGGTTGGGTTTTTGATCCCCTAGATGTAACTATTGGTCTCATTGGGGGATCTGTTATACCCTTATGTATTTTAGGAATACCAAAGATTTCGGGTATGACTGGTTTAGGGACTCTAAGAAAATTATATAATTCCACATCTATAAGCCCCTGTAACAAGTTGTCCTCTAGTATTAAATCTATTCTTTTGTATAGAGTATTCAGTTCATTCATGGAAATAATACGATACCTACTATCAATATCTAAAATTTTTTGCATTCTCTCGGTATAATCCCAGCTGTCCATCAGTACCACCCCACCCCCCTTGTCAGGTTTCATAACTCTAATGTTCTTGTTATTGCTAAGTTGTTCTAAAATAATCCTTTCTTCCTCTGAAAGATTAGCTGTTATTTTGTGTCTCCTCTTGTATCCATCCCTAATCATTTTGATGGTACATACTTCAAAATTGTGTATATCCTGCTGCAAAGGGGGGTTGTATGTACTACTTTTCTTTAATACTTTATTTTCATAAGTCAAGTTGTCTTGGTATATAACTGCTAGGTTCAGCTTCCTTGTGAACAGTTTTATATCTAGTACTATCTCTTCTATCTTAGGTATTCTAGCTGGTACAAAGGTGAATCCCTTTGTAAAAAGTCTAAAGTATTCCTGAGTAATCTCCATGTATGTGTAATTGAATATGTTAAAATTGTTGTAACTATGTATAATAGTATTATTTTGGTCACCTAATGCTTCTTCATTAGTAACTTCTTGCCTTGATTCTTCCATTAATATTAGTTCATTTTCTAGTCCACTAATTCTTCCAGTAACTAGGGACAATGAATGTAGTTGTTGTGTAGTAAGTCTTTTTTCTGGGGTTGATGTTAGTAGTCTTTCAGTCATCTCCTGTCCCATCCTCTGCCATTGTATCTTCCTACATAATTCCCTGTCACTTCTGCATATGATTGCTACCCATTCCGATTCCTGATTCTTTCTAACCTCCTTACCTCCTGTCTTACTTCTAAACGGTCTTCAAGTTCATCTATAACATCTATTTCAGTAACATCTATCTGATAGTTCATTTCTTGGTCATTCCTTTGTTCTACCCTATTGTTTGGGTTTGTTTCATTCTTCCTGTTGTCCATTTGATAACACTGTTTTCCTATTGTATTATATCTTTTTGAATTGTGAATGAAATAAGCCTTTCCCTTTTCGTAATCCCCTATATCCCGCTCTAACTTCTCCATTTTCCTTTTATAATTTTTTGCGATGATATTATCTACTTTCTGAAGTGTTTTACAAAAAATATTTTTGTACTCAGTCACTGTAAACAGTAAATCGCTCATTATCTCTGATTTCAAAATGTCTATTTCCCTTTTACATACTTCCATTTTTTTAACATTATTCTCTATCATAACCTTCAAGATTGCAAGCCCACAATCATTAAGTATGTTTGAAACAATTTTTAAAAATTCCATGTCATTAGCTGTATTATTAGGAAATTTATTCAGTCTCAGGCTCTTAGGCACTATTTTTTGTTCAATACATTTAGTTAAATAAAAATTGTCCAAACTTAGGTTTTTATACCTGTTAAGTTGAACCTGAAATAGTTTGCATTTGTCCTTAAATCCAGTATTGGTTGGTAACCTCCTTTCGGCTTCTACATAATTCGCCGAAAATGATTTTTCCAGCCATTCTTCAAAGTCAATGTTCCTATAAGTATCCAACCCCCTGTCACTGGGTAAATGGTGCTCTTGATGTGTCCTACGACTTGGTCTAGATAAACCAACAGTACTTCCACTGCCCATAGAACCACGCTGCCGCTCGCCCTCACTTGGGTTCCGATGGTCGGAACGTCCGCCTTCCTTCTGTTTGGTTGACGTCACTTCCTTGTCAGCGTTGCCAGGACTACGCTGAGCACAGGGAATCGTTGCATTCAAATCTAATCCAGCGATGGATTAGAAATGTTAGAGATATCAGAAGCATTGTTCTGGTTCTGTGAATGATTCTGTATAAGTTTGATCAGTTCACTCAAAAGGGATTGCTCATTCATCCTTGGGGACTCCTCGAAACCAAACAGCTGAAACTTGTAACCAAACACAAACTCTGGGTACACGCACCCAGTACAAACTAATAGCAATTGACAAAAATCTTGCTGTAGGTAACAATAAAGGCTGTCCTCCACCTGTACATATATAAAAAGATAAAATGACCAAAGGATATATCCAAAATCTAGTAAACTCTTTATTTAAACACACCATCTCGATAATAAAATAGATTGAGCGGGCTTTCGTCTCCTATCGTGAGACTTCATCAGAATCTACAATTCCACACATTAATTCTGTTTAAATACACACATACTTAATCAATTATTGCTTGATTGTTGTTTAGACACTTGGATACAATGATTCCAATTACAATTTACCCTTAACTATATGCACTCTGTTGTACATTCACTATCTACAGCTATCATACTACCATGAAATCTTACATACCTAAATATGTATATATATCTATATATATATATATATATATATATATATATATATATATATATATATATATTAATAAAGTACATGTATATTAAAACTATAAAAAATATATAAAAAACATACTTCCATAAAAATTAATTCTTATACATAGACATAAACAAACCATAAAATCTTGAAGGCAATTGATATGGGCAACAATTTTCTTCATATTATTAGTGATGTGTGTCACAACCCTATTACAAAAACATATATACTGTTTACTTGATAAAAAATCTATATATATAAAGCATACCTTACAAATCTTCTAGAATCAATGGAGGAGGAACAACAACAGAGATAGCACTTGGAATTATACTTGGTGTTTTTCCTACTATTGTAACCAACACTGAAGGTGACTTTTCAATTTATAATTATTCTTCCTTTTATGTTTCTAGAGACTTGGCTGACATTTTAGCAAAAGGACTAACATTTGTTCCCGCAAGCAGAATGGACATTGCAAAAATAACTTGTGATTTAAAAATGTTTGTGAGGAAATTAAACCTACAAGTGTTATTAGGGGTAAGCAGCATGAATAATGACACGTTCAGAATTTCTAGCTGTTATAACCCACCACTGCATACTGTCTTATAGAATTTTGAGAGGATCTGTGAATTAGATTTAAGAATGCTTTACAGTAATAAAACTACTGGCTTTCAGCATAACTTAAATTTTGAAGAAAGACAGCTTGTGAACGTATTACATGAGGCCAAGGTCAGAGTTATGAAACCTGACAAAGGAGGGGGCCTAGTCTTTATGGATTTAATAGATTACAACAATAAAATCCAGTCAATATTAGATTCTGAAGCCTACCAACTAGCTTCCCTTAATGAATACAGTATAGCCAACCAAAGAATCAAGATTTACCTCAATGATTTATTTACTGAAGGTAAAATTGATGTTAGCATGTTTAATTATATACAAATGTTAGCACCTATTACTCCAACTGTATTTGGACTACCAAAATTGCACAAGGGACTAATGAATCCACCCTTCAGGCCAATTGTCGATGGTAGGCAGTCATCGACTTATGCTTGTGCTAAAATGGTGGACAGTATTTTACAGAAATATGTAAATAAAGAGGAAAAAAATAGCTAAAGATTCCTGGTCATTTTTAGAGAAGTTAAACAGGACTGCTGGTGATATGAGTCTTATTTTTTTCACAGTGGATGTAAAGGATATTTACACCTGCATCCCTCATGACCAAGGCATTGAATGGGTTAGCCTGAGAATGAAAATTTTGGGTGCACCACAATCTGAGATCTCTTTGGTGGAAGAGTTATTAGACATCATTCTCACTAACAGTTTTATTACTTTTAATAAAAGTTTTTACCTTCAGATTAGGGGAGTTGAAATGGGTTCCCCCTATGGTTCAAGTTACTCAAATTTAGTTATGTCACAGTGGGAACACACACACATGTGTTGATAGAAAGACAGAATTGTAGTAACATAAATTTTTACATTAGATATTTGGATGATATCTTTATGTTATTTGAAGGTAACAGAATGGAAGCTGATAAACTGGTGGAATATTTTAACAGTATATCCAGTTTTTTAGAATTTACTTATGATTTTCATGAGGAACAGATTTTATTTTTGTATGTACATATAGTTAAAAATCGACTAGAAAACACATGGGAAGCAAGCATATTTAGGAAACCAACCTATTCCAACACATTCCTTCACTACACTAGTGCCCATCCACATTACCAAAAGCGATCTGTAGTGAAGGGTCAGTTGGTATGTGCTGCATGCATGGTCACCACATTCAAGGATTTTATCCTTGAATGTTCGAATTTGAAAAACATATTTATTAGAAGAGGTTATCCTGTGGCCCTGGTAGATAATTTGATCAAGGAAGTTAAAAATAAAAGGAATGTTGTTTTTTATATTCCCATACTTGCTAAGCAAGATACAGTTTGCCAGCTGACTGACACTAATTTAAATGTTAACAACTCTAATAATATTTTTGGACTGTCTTTTATTATGACATTTAGTTTGGAACATGAACAGATTAGGGATATCATCTATAAAAATTGGAGACTTCTCCAAGATGATGTCAATGTGATCAGGAAGGTAGGGGCTAAACCTAAGGTTGTGTTTAGAAAAGGGTTGAACTTTAAGAATCTTCTAGAGAAGAGTCAACCCCTTACAAGTAGGAACCCTGGTATGGCACATTGCGGTAATCGTCCTTACTGTAAGTATGTAGAAATAGGTGCAAATGTAATGGTTAATGATATTAGGCTAACAGAAAGAAATTCAATTGCAATTCTAGATCAGTGGTCTATCTGGCTAAATGTGAACTTTGTCCCTCTTTTTATATAGGGAAAACCGATCGTAGTTTGTGTGACAGGATGTACGAGCATTTGTATAGTATTCAGAGACAAAAAGAGGAAAATGCTTCAGCCAAACATATTAAAAACCTTTCCACATCACACTTTTAAATTTTGGATTATAGATCAGATAGAACCTAGTAGTAGGGGTGGACCTACATCCTTATATTTGGAGAGGTTAGAAATTATTTTGGCAGATTAGGCTTTTAACATACCATTATCCAGGTTTAAATGACAAATGCACTCTTATGTGTTTATTAAAATTAAGAAGTTTGCTTAGATAAAAAGTTTGCTCAGATAGAAAATGTGTCTTTCAAGTTCTTTTTAACACATCAATACATTTTATTATTCATAAAATTCTGTTTATTTAACATATATCAGTTGTGACATTTATATATATGTATTTTATATATGTTTATATATTTTTCTTTTCCTACTGTATTTTTTGTATTTCTTATAATGTATGTTTTAGTGTTTTTTTCTTTCCAAGTTTAGCTTTTAACATTGAAATATAAGCTGTTTTATGATCATTCATTTATTTTATTCATTCATCTATGTATTTTTCAATATTTTTAATGAGATGAGATTAAACATTGATTTATATATCCTGAATGTTTGTTTAATATATATATATATATATATATATATATATATATATATATATATATATATATATATATATTTGTTGGTGAATACCTTTATTGATTTTAATTTTATGTTTTATGAATGGAAAGACTGCTGCATCATTTAATGCTGTTGCCCTTTTAAATTTTCATTATCTTTTGTCTCATGTGATTTTCATTGATATTATTTAAGAAGTTGTTTGTTTTATGTGGTTTGTCTGAGGAAGTCTAGTTATTAAGCTAGATGAAAAGCGCTTAATAAAACCATAAAATTTACTAATCCATTTGTGTTCTGTACCAGGCTTTTTTGTCATTTCAAAAGTTTTAAGTGGATTTTTGTACGTGGTTTAGTACCTTCTAGATAATAACCTCCTAACCCACATGGCTTCAGACCCCATCATATTACACCTACTGCCCTACTGTCCCTTACTCAAACCATTGCCGAAGCCATGGACAAAAATTTACTGGTTTCTTCCCTCATTCTTGACCATCCTAAAGCATTCAATACCATATCACACTCCAAACTTCTCGATAAACTATCACAATTCAACTTATCTCCCACTATCATTAAATGGTTCACTAGCTATTTCACTAATAGACAACAATCAGTAAGATGGCAGGCTACCTGCTCCCCTTAATAATCAATCCAAACTGGGGTGCCTCAAGGCTCAATTCTTGGCCGTCTACTCTTTAATATTTTAACAAACCAACTTCATACTTCCTGTACAGCATCCTCTCTGACACAATATGTGGATGACTCTACCTTTATTCCTGTTCTGACAGTTTCTCTAACCTCCTCTCTACTACTTAACATTGCTTCCTATCTGTAGAAAAGTGGCTGCCTGACAAACATAAATCTCTATAAATCCAAACTTAAAACTTTTCTCCTAAATGCCAGCACCTTTCATTGCAATGATCCCACTTAAATCCCACATTACCACCTTACTACTACTCACACTTTTAACACCTACCTATTGCAAGTGTCCTATCTCATTTGCATCTCTTTTTCTTTTTGTTGATTAAAACAAATCTAACTTTTCTACTGCATGTTATGCACATTATTGTAATCTTCATGTAAACTTCATTCTCAGGCCTTTTGTAAATTTCTAATGTTCTCATGTAAGTCACATTATTGTAATGTTTGCATATAACTTCATTGTCAGATGATTTTTTTTTTTTATTGTAACTTTGTAATAACTGTCTGGAGCTTTTCTCCTCAGGTCTCTACTGAAAATGGGCCACTGGCTCAGTTGGACTAACCTTGCTAACAAATGACAAATAAAATAAATAAATTAATTAAATTCATTTAAGTATTAATGTTACTGGGAAGCTACTGTCTCTTATTCACTTCTCACAATTTCAGTCTTTATTTTTCACTGAACTGCTTTCCAGTTTACCTTTGAATTTTGCATTCCACTCAGCAAAGAATGCTAAGAATTTTCAAGATTAATTCCTTGCACTTACACACAGCTTGTCTCCCTGTAAACGTAGTTATCCATTAAAAAAAACAGATAACAACTTTGCAGGTGCATGAATGAATCTTTGTAAATTTTAATCAGAACAGAATGTACAGAATTTTCCTGGCCAGCTACCTTCAGCTGCAGACTTTTTGTCTTTCACTGAGAGCATTTAAAAACAGAAAAAAGCAACAACAAGCAAATATATTTGCAGATACAAGAAACTTAGAATTTTATGGTTTTCGTCAGTTTGTCTTATTTTCAGGCCTGTTTGCTTACAAAAATTGTTCATAGCTTAAGCCAATGACATTAATTTAGACTTCCACTATTGTAAAACAAGGGACATTGTTATTGTAATTCTAAATATAATATAATATAATATAATATAATATAATATAATATAATATAATATAATATAATATCATCAGTGCACTTTTACACCTTGCCCCTACCCCATTCCAGCCACCAAGTATCATGTTATATTAACTTAAACTTACTTCTGTCCATCCTTTCTTGTCATACCGTAAGGCAAATATTTCTTGCAACTAAAAAGTACTTGTTTACTTTAACATCTTAAACATGTACAACCATCACTGAAAAGACACCCTACACATTTTAAATACCCTGAATGCACAGTATACAAAACTGCTTTATAATATAGCATGCAGTTTATATCATGAAATGCTTAATGCAAGTGCTAAGAACAAAATTGTTTTACTTATTGTTACTGCCTTTTCTCTTTAATGTCCTTCTAAACATTAATGACATAATAACAGGTGTATGTTTTACAATCCACCTACAAGTTTAAGAAAGTCAACAAAAATCCACCCTTTCTCCCACTACATTTTCTTGCAATGCCAGATTATACAAATGTGACTGATGTTTTATAATCTCACATTTATTCACTAATTTCAGCAATGCTGGTCCTCCTGATCAGCTCCATCTATCAACACCAGACTCTGGTTCAAGTCCAGAGTTCACCTGATTCTTCTAAACAACTCTTGTGCTTTTTTTTCTGTCTCTCAAACATTTCCCTTTGAAACAATGAAAAAAGTTTCACTGGCAAAGTTTTTTCTATGCACTTTAGTGTCGGATGAATGAGAAACAGTGTCCCTTACTGTTTGCTGTCTCACTTTCTTGGATAAACCTGTTCAGCATCAAAATGTCTTTGATCCTACAGTATAAATACTCTGAAGACAGATGGATACAGCAGCTTGAATCTCATACCTGCCTATGGGTACTCCCTGATTGCTGAAAAAAATTGTCTCTTCTTTTGCCTGGTGTACAGTAAATAATCATTCTCCACAAATACTCTGCTGTCTCAAAATTGTTATACTTTTCCCTTCTTCCATAGTTTTATCAGGATCAACTCTTTCTGCTGGTATGCTTGCATCTTTACTACTATAGGTCTTGGCTGCTTTCTCGTGGTCAGGTTTGAAGCTTATTCTTGATGTGCCCTTCCAATTAACAAATCCTACTGTGGGACAACAGTTTAATTGCTTATTTGTGTTTTCATCAAATTATACAGTTTCTCCTTCCAGTTTCTCCAGCACATCAAAAATCTCAGGTTTTTTCTGCAAACTCTGTCTTCTAACTCTACTATTTTTTGAAACAGCTATTCTTGTGAAGCCTCTTAGACAGCATTTTTTTCATTTCATTCTCTGATTTTTGTAGCTTTATAACTTCATCTGAATAGATAGACAAAATTTATTCTATTTTTTTCCAGACTTGTGTTATTTCAGTTTTAATATTTCCTCAGTGTTTCATTTATTTTAATAACCTCTGAGTACATTTGAATTACTTTTCCTCTAAGTTACTAGAAGTCACCTCTTGAAACAAAAATGAAGCTTGAACTGCTTTTGACTGAAATGCTGCAGGATTCTTCCCAGCAAGTGTTTTCTTTTCACCTTTTCTGGTTGGTTTTCTTTCATGTTCTCCACATTTCTCATTTGCTGGCATTCAGGCAGTATACCTTAGTAGCCAGTTATTGAATTTTACCCAAGCTTACAATTTCATTGCTCCTTTTTTTCTCAATTTCTCTTTTCACAATTAAGCTGTTGATCAGTAAGAGCTGTCTTGGAAGACGTATGACTGTTCATTTTAAGTTCATTAAGCTCTTAATCACAGAAGCTTTTCATGAAGGAAAAAACTGAGACATCTTGGTAAAATTTCAGTATAGTATTGATTAAATATGAAACCAGTCAAATTTAAAATTCTGAATTCCAACACTGTACTTTCTCTCATCTCCACTGAAAATGCCCTCTGCCACTATATGAGATATAGTCCATTTTGGAATTATATTACCCCTTCTGCTACATTTTCACAGTTTATTTCTGTTCTTTTGCTATTATTATGGATTTAACCAACTTTGCAAGACTCATATAAGTAGTATTCTACATTTTATTAGCCAGCCACTAGGATCTTGCAGTTCTAACAAGTTCTCCATCATTTGTTGTACAAAGGCTCCTTGGTTTGAGTTTTTTGTCCATATTATAAGCAGGTATTTCGTTTCTGCTACCACTGAAATTCATATAACGTTTACTTATAAAAAGTGAATATGATTATGTATGATCATATTGGATCTGTTCATACATCATTTTTAAATATGTCTTCTTTCTCAAACATTAAATTGTAATCAGCCAGATACACCATGAAATCCTTAAGTTTTGAATATCCACATTTAAATTGTTTATTTCCTTCTGTAATATCTTTAGTTTTGTGTTGTTGTAATGATTAGCTCTAAACCAAAAAGTTTGTTAATTCATGAAGGATTTCATCATTTTCACTTATTCCATAAGGAATGTGATAATTCTTAGACCCTTGGGAACTCTTCTTTCTAATGCATTCATTAAAGAAACAATTTGCATTTTTTCTAAGTACTTAATGACAACTGGTAAGTATTCAAATTTGGCACTCATGACTAATGTCTACATACTCTAACAACTTTCAATAAATTACTCAAAGTGTTTTTGTTAGTGGAAACATCTTGACTTCTAATATTTTTTATTGACGTTTCGAAGTTTCAAAACTTTGATCTTATAGTCTAGAGGATAAGAAGTTTGAAGTTTTGAAACTTCAAGCTTTCAAAGTAGACCTGATTGAGCTTCTGTGGAAGCTGGGTGAGATGTAACAAATTCCCCTTACCTGCCAACTTCTCATGACATAACCACGCAACTGGAGGGTGGATGAGGAAACAAGGGTAGGCCTTAAAGAGAACTCCCCAGGAGATGTGAGACAGCACCACCTGATGATACCCTTGGAGTCCACACTCACCTCAGTCATAATTCAGCATGAATCTGTGGGTGAACAATGGAGTGACCAGTGGACCAAGGGCAATGGACATGAAGCACTAGGCAACTGTCAGAGTAAAGCAAGGCAGCATTTAATTCCCTATATATATATATATATATATATATATATATATATATATATATATATATAATATTTGTTTATCAGTTGAGATTTTGGACAGTCTGAAATGCTTCAGGAGTAGTGGCTTCTACTATGTGCTCAGACTGCACATCATTACCTTCCCCTTGAAAGTTATTCATTCATGCTGTGCTGTACTTTACAGGTCAGTGTATGCCCCATCCTCATTTATGGTCTTAACCTTAGGTGGTGATCAAGAAAACAAAACCGTGAATGCAAGCAGGAGAACTGAGGCTCCTCTACAGAGTAGCTAGAGACACTCTGTGACAGAGTGAGGAACTCAGCAATTCAGGAAGATATTGAGTTAGGGACACTGGTCCTCCATGTTGAGAAGGACCAGTTGAGTTGGCTTTGGTTCTTTGTGGTGATGCCTCCTTCCTGTGTGTCCAGGCATAACTCACTAGGAGAAGGTCCTATGGCAGATCAAGAACACACTGGAGAGACATTATATTTCTCTGCTCACTCAGGAAAGTCTAAAGATCCTACATAATGAGCTGGTGATGGGTGGATTGAGAAGCATCATCTGCTCTACTCAACTTTTTACAACTGCCATCCTCACAAGGACAAGTAGTTTAGAAAATGGGTAGATGCATGGAAACATTTAGTACTCTTAACAGCAATCTTGATGGCACATGTGACTAAAAGGAAGAGGTTATGATATACAGAACTATTAGCTGCTTTCTGAAAATGCCAGAATTTCTGTTAACATGCTTGACACTTGAGTTAAGGGCAGTGATTCCTTCAGAGGTGGTATTTTCTTAATAAAAGTATTTTACATTGGAAGAAAGTAATACAGAAGATGTCATCTCCTATGAGATTTCTGTTATCTATTATTTCTCCTTCTTTTCAGTGTTACATATGAAACTAAATGTGGCACATGTCTACCACTACAGAAACCACAGTAGTACCATGCCCACATATACCGACCAGGATACTGATGAGGCTGCCATAGGGATAATGCAGTTGTAGCATGTTAACACACAATATTCCATAGCCTCATTGATTTAAATACCTCTACTGTGTATAAAAATAATATAGTACAGATGATACATTCTGACAGTCACAGTATAGACTGTGTCCACATGCACCCTTGTCCAAATAAACATCTCTAAAGTGAAGGGTGCATGTAATAAGAACACGGCACTATCACCAAGGCAAAATGCAATGGCACCATGTGTAACAAGAAAAACAATACTAATGTCAGAACCACAAATTGTAAGATGGTTACCGTGCCAAGTGAAAAGAAGCAGCATTGACTATCCATCAGTAAAAGAATTGATGTTACATCCTTGGCTTATGTAATACTAATACATACCTGAGGCAAAAGCATATGATTCAGCACTTCCTACAATAGCAGTGTACATGCAGCTGTGGTAGTGTAACATGTAATAACACAATGGATCTGATACAGTCTGTGTGTGTGTGTCATTTAGATGAGAGATAGTATATTATAGAGCAAGCAAAAGCACATGACTCCACTACTGGTTGTATGAACCCAAGCATAATTACACACGTTATAAAAAACGCATAAGTGTTACTATCTTGCAATTGCATAGCTATCCTATGGAGATATGACCAACTTACTGATAACATGTGGTATGATGTCAAATATCTCCATTTGTACAGACTCCAGTACAGGACGTAATGTACCAGGCCAAAATCTCCAGTAGGTAACAGGACACCAGGGACAGAAATATTGCAATAGACGCAGGAGACAGCGATAGCACTGAAGTACAAAAAAGACAACACACCAGAAAACAGTATCAAGCAAAATTTAGAGTGACAGTACCAGCTCGCAGGGTATCTTACAACATATAAACATACAGCAAGAAAGTCTCTCCTGTTAAGAAGGAGACTTTGCTTGAAAGCTTGAGTTTAATTAATTTTGCTGTTATTTTATTTTTTAAGTTTTTATTGAAAGTTTGAAAACAAAAGAGAAACATAACATAATGAACAGAATAATAAACAACTATTTATGAGGGTCTATAACAAGAAAACAATATATAGAAAATAATAGAATTACTAATAATCAATATTTTTCAAGAATATTCTTACATTTTAGCTAAGATTTATACAAATGTGTTAACATTAGAAGCTTTAATCTTGTAATAATTCATTTTACAAACAAATTTTGCTAAGTTAACAAATTCAATAAATGAAAGTGTAATTTTATTTTTCCAGTTTTAGGTAATTACTTTTCAAGCTATGACTTAGAATGTACCAAAGAAGAAATACTTGCATCCTTGGAATAATTGCAGGAATAGGAACATTAAATAAAATTAAAGATTTAGAGATGTTACATCTATCAGGCCATAGTACTTGAGTAAAATTATTAATCCCTGGGATTCACGAAGCATTATTTTCCATGCAGGAACAGTGTAGCCGCTCCTGCATGGAAAATGGCTGCTTCGCGATCCAGGTACATGCCGTTTTGACGTGCACGAGCGGCTCTACACTGTTCCAGCGCGGAAAGCCATGCTGGGTGCTAATCAGCTCATTTACTGGTGAAAACCATGCAAATGAGCTGGTTCAGTGATCCAGCAAAGCATCAGGTCTCTGTGCTGGAACAATGCAAGTTGCAGAAATGTATTTGGTTACTAACCGAATACATTTCTGCAAATTACACAATGGAGGCATGTCAGTGCTCAAGAAAGCATGTATTATATCGGTTATGCATGCCAATGGCCAAATATATGGCCATTGGCATGGAAAACCATTTCGGAAAAAAAATGTAAGTTTTATTTTTGTTGGCCTAACTCGGCCATTGAGCGCAGGGGAAGTGGTACGCTAGTGGGAAGGGGTGGAAAATTGAAAAATCAGGGTGCTGGCATCAGCTTTAGGAAATTCTACATTTTGCCATTATAGTCAATGGCATGCAGAAAGTAAACAGTGGCAGGGAAAAGTGGTTGCTAAGGGGGAAAGCTCATGTTTAGTGCAGTAACTAGGGCTTAAGGCAGTGGGGTATGTTAATGAGGGGACTTCTACTGAATCACAAATGTCTTCACATGTCTTCTAAGTGTCAGACTGCACTTAACCGTGTAGATGCTCTAACACGATCGTGTAGGCAGGAGGAGCAAGGAACATGAAAAGTAGGTGTGTCATGCTTGCTGTAAGTACATTGGAGTTCTGTTCGCTGGTTTCTGCTAGCTAAGCACAGCTAAGTGAAGGTGTTTGTCTGAGGCTGTTTACTCTTATTCTATGAACTGAGGAGCATGTTCGCATGCAGGGGAGGGACATTTCTTGCTGTTCACACTACCTACAGTCTGAAAGAGGAAGGATATAAGGAAAAGGCAAAGGAAGTAGCAGAACAAGGGAAACGCACTACAAATTAGCAATATGGGAGTCTGCAACCCACAATGGACCAATGAAGGCACAATAATACAGGTGGCTGCATAGCTGAAAATGGGAGGAGATTTAAATAAAAAATAAGGGGCAACAGCACAAAATAAAGGAGAAATGAAGTAGAAATCACTACTATGGGATACTTGCAAGTCAGAATGGGCCAAGCAAAGCACATACTAATATAATACAGCTGGCAGGTGGCTGCACAGCTGAAAATGGGAGGAGATGTAAGCAACAATTAATTACAAAAAGGGCAACAGCAGAATAAAGGCAATCATGCACAAATTACCACTAATGCCTCTAACACTCACAGTGGCCAAATCAAAGCCATGAGTAATATAGGTTGTAGCTGGACTGTATCATAGTCAGCCAATCATACAGGAAGCATCAGCAGCACAACAGTATAAAGTATGGAAACCCCTTACAGTCTGTTTTTTCCCACAAACTCTGCACCATTGGTGTATACATGCAGGGGAATTTTAACTTGGCAAATGTTAGGGGCTGCCATTGCTTTGATCCATCAGTATGTGCTAGAAGCTGATGGCAGAGAGGAGGATAATGCTGACAACTACCACAGACCAAGGAGGAGAAGAGTGTTCAGACCCAGGGGAACCTACCAGGGGCTACATGATCTGGAGATAGTAGAGTGCTACGGTGGACAGAGACATACCTCAGCAAATCACTGAATTGTGATGGCCTCAACTCAGAGCTAGAACCAACAGAGGGGAATCCATCCCAGTGGATACCGAGGTATGTGCAGCCTTAACAATTCTAGCTGCAGGTACTTTCCAAACACCTATTGGGTACATCATGGGGGTCTCACAGGCATCTGCATCCAGAGTACTCCACCAGTTCCTGGATGCCATGCTAACACATGCCACTGAGCACATTTACTTCCCCAACACCCTTGAGGAGAGGACCAGAAATATGCGTCTCTTCCACTGTGTAGCAGAATATCCGGAGGTACTGGGTGCCATAGACTGCACGCACATCCACCTCAAAGCACCACCCAGTGAACAGGGTAGGGTCTACATAAACCGCAAGGGATTTCCCTCCATCAACTGCCAGGTCATGTGCAATGCCCAGGGCATTATCATGAATGTGTGTGCTGGCAGCCTTGGAAGCTATTATGACTTCCACATCTGGCTTTCGTCACAGCTGTACCAGGCATTTGCCAGTGGGGGCATCACGTATGGCCATCTGGTGGGGGATGCTGGCTATGCACTGGAGCCGTCGATGATGACACCCATCTGAAATGCACAAGCACCCACATAAGAACGGCATAATGAGGCGCACGCACAAACCAGGATCATTATAGAGCATGTGTTTGGGATGCTCAAGCCATGGTTCTGCTGCCTTAACATATCTGGTGGAGCCTTGCAGTACTCTCCAGCCACATGGGAACACATGTTCATAGTATGTGCCATGCTAAACAATA
The DNA here is from genome assembly GCF_019279795.1 of Protopterus annectens. Taxonomy (NCBI): domain Eukaryota; kingdom Metazoa; phylum Chordata; order Ceratodontiformes; family Protopteridae; genus Protopterus; species Protopterus annectens. The sequence continues at coordinate 698,441,206 of NC_056743.1, forward strand.
TGATCCTGTGGAAACTGCTGCAGCAGGAACAGCATGGGAAGGGGTCACGCAGCCCACCACCATTGCCAAAGTCCCCACAGGCACAGAGGGACTCACAGTAGGAGGCCCCTGAGCCTACACCCATAGGCAGACGGAGGCGTGCCCAGTATGCTCACACCTTGGCAAAGAGGCAATGCATAGCACACACACTGACACTGTAGGGACCCCAGGGACTGACACCTCTCTCTGACTTGCACACACAGTAAAATGGATGACACACACGTCACATTATCTGTAACATATCATGTATAGGCAGTGTACTGTGTGCATCCAACATAGGTGGCCCTGAAGCACCGTCCTCACAACTGCTGCAAGAGCAAGATAAGACAGTCTTCTTAACAATAAAGGAATGGAATAGTATGTTCTTCTAGCATATCTATGGTAATGCTGCATGCATGCAAGGGAATGGGGTGGCCTACTGGGATAGCAGCACACAACTGACAGCTATGTGGGACACCAGGAAATGTCTGGCCAAAACTGGCCTCCACACACTATGCAGTAGTACCCAAGGTGGCAAATCCCACTGCAGTATATGTGTGGGGACAACTAACTGGGGGGTCATAGGTTACAGGCATGGATGTCCGGGTGGGTGTCCCATAACCACCCCTCACACCCACACAGCAAGTCAGCTGTAGAAAACCACAGAGAAATGTCTGGTAAAGGCAAACAAATGGCGGCAATTTTGAATTAATCCACTACAGACTCACACAGTCATAGCACAGCAGGACCCGCATTTGCAGTAAGGCTATGATGGGTAGGAAGTCTGAGACTCAAATGTATGCCAGTACAATCTGACCTGGGCTCTGTACTGATATGCCTCCAGACCCCAAGATGGCACTATAGTATGGTAAACGGAACCAAAATGTAAAGCAAATATCAGCACAGTCTGTGCAAATGTGTACAGTTGACAGGTGTTCCCCCCCATATACCCACACAAATGCAGTAACATATATGTTTGCATGGAAATAGCAGCATAGCACACATTGGCAGGGCTGTACCAATACACATGAAAATATGTTGTCTGTCCACAATATGCAGGGGTCAATGAGATATGTGTATGTGTGGTTAATACTGGCTGGATCACATTCTCCTGGCAGTCATCTTGTACTGTCCTAGGTACAGTGCTGCCTTTGACAGGGCCATGTACAGATAACTGCAGTGCCAACTGTTATGCAAGTCAGTGATACCCACTGCTCTGTCACTGACATACCTAGAAGTTACAGTGCTATGTGGAATATACTAAACATATTAGTGACATCTTGAAGGATGTGTAGGAGAGGTGCCAGGGCTTTTATGAATATAAGTGCTTTGTGGTACTGTTGCCAGTGGTCATGCTCAATAATCCTTTTTCTTATGTTTGCTTTTACAAATAATGGACATACTTGGACACTTGAATGCACTCTGTACCCACACCTATAACTCCCAACCTCTGACAGCAAGATGTCTGTACAATGGCAGAAATAAAAGTGGAACAATGGCATAATAATAGCCATGTGTTGTAAATATCACCCTTACATACTGAGAAAGTTGGTAGGGTGAGGGGTTTGCAGTAGCAGAAATGGGTCTATATCAGAACATCAAAGTATTAAAACTTCGAATGTTCTGATATCGAACACTATTCAGCAAACACTAAGAATAGCGAAGCTGCAGAACAGCGAATTCTTTCCTCGGGAAGGAATTTGGTTGGCCGTTTCTGTGGCTTCGCTATTCTTAGCGCTGAGGTGGAAAGTTACGGGTTGGGTTCAGGTAAGTGAGCGATTGTTTGTACATTAGGGTTAGGGGCAGGTTAAGTGAGTTAGGGTTAGGGCGCGGGTTAGGCGTTTGTGCGATAGTGAAAGACATTAGGGTTAGGGGCAGTTTAAGTGAGTTAGGGTTAGGGCGCGGGTTAGGTGAGTGTGCAATAGTGACGGACCTTAGGGTTAGGGTTTGGGTTAAGGTAAGTGGGTAGATAGTAGTGTATGTTTAGTTTAGTGTAGCGTTAGATGTAGGAATTTAAGTGTATGTGTGTGGTTGCTGTTTGTTTGATGTGCTTGTGTTGTGTGTATATGTTTTGGAGCAGCAAATTTTTTCCATGGGAAAAAATTTGCTGTTTTGAATGTTCGATATTTTCATGTTTAGATGTCTTGGGGCCGATGAAATAGCGTTAGCTATTTTTATCTTTCGATAACGTGATATAAACGCACAGAAATGGTCTGAGGTTTATGTATTCTGAAACAGTAATGTCTGTATTATCTTGTAACATCACACTTCAATCATATGTAACTAACTTGCCATAAAAACACATGTTTACGTAGAAAGGATGACACCTCTAGCCAAACACCTGGACAACCTGCCCAAAAATGTACAGATCAGAGGTATGCACACACAAGGATATGACATCTCAGGTTAGAAAGATACCAGACAAGCAGGAGATGCCCAGCCAGTATATTACCAGGTTGCTGGACTGTTTACACAGCTGTGTGCCATTACTACACTGCCTGTAGCCATACCTCACAAATGGCCTTGTTTGGCAAGAATTTACATAGCTGCCCTCATAATATTGGTCTATGCATCATACAACTAATATTTCTCTGGTAAAACACTGTGATGATCTGAGAATGTCTGGCACTAGGTAATGACTCAATACATTGCAGTTTCAGACTATGGATATGCCAGAAAATGTCTGCTAAACAAAACAAGTACCCTGACGAAACTCCTATGTACTCCTGAGAGGTATTGCTTTAGCAGACAAAACCCTGGACTGGAGTACACCTATCTCTGGAATGGAGTCCCACACTAACTACAGAAGGTCACATGCTCCTACACTTAGAGAATCACAGGACATGTTGTAACCCACATCAGAATATATGACTATATTGTGTATAGCTATCCGTGCATACAGACAGCTATGTACACCTCAACTGTCCCCACACACACACACACACATCAGACAGGATTACCCTCAGCTAGCTGTAGGTGGCCCATATGTGATATATCTGCATCTGTTGTGTCACATACACACACATATATATGGGCAACAGATAACATATGTCAATGATACACACACATAGATTTGGGGAACTGAGAGACAGACAGTGATACAGAGACAGACACAGGGGAACACAGAGTGAGTCACACACACAGATACCTTGAATGGCATACAGTGATGTCCTGCTGTGGACAATAGCATACCAGTTGTAAACAGTTGTACATGCTAGCATAAAACGTGAGCCCCATTGTGTAACAGTACTGAGGCTGAGTTTATAATATCACATCGTCTGCCTGTGTGTGTGTGTGTGTGTGTGTGTGTGTGTGTGTGTGTGTGTGTGTGTCCATAGGTCCAAGTATTAGGAGGCTCTTCCCACTTGGTACACTTTACATTGCCCAATTTCACAAGATCTGTTGCTGTTATTCGCCTTAGAATTACTGTTGGACACTGATCACCCTTACAAGCTCTGTAGCGTGTGCGATAACTGCATAACACTATAGTACAAAGAGATAGATAGGCATGGGTTCTATTCTCAGATGTGGTAAGTGTGTGTGTGTGTGTGTGTGTGTGTGTGTGTGTGTGTGTGTGTGTGTGTGTGTGTGTGTTTGTAAGAAGTACTATTTTGACAAGTCTCACACCCAGTGGCCTACTTTACAAGCCTGCTGATGTCATTCCCCTTATCAGCACCTTTGGCCAGTTGTCAAGGTCAGCAAGCTCTGCAGCATATGCAATAACTGTGTAACATTATAGTACAAAGAACTAGATAGGCAGGGGTTCTACTCTCAGATCTGGCAAATGTGTGTGTGTGTAAGTGTGTATGTTTGCATGAAGAAGTATTTTGATAAGTTACCCACCCATTTGCCTACTTTATCAGTCATGCTGATGTCACCTCCCTTATAGGTACATAGGCATACCTCTCAACTGTACAGAACTTTTGCAGAATTTTCAGAAGTTTGTCTCATATTTTTGGTCTATTTTTGACAAAATTATGGTTTTCTGGCTAATTAGTGGCAAATCAGTAAAGATTGAAGTTAGAAAATAATGACAGTCATTTGAGTTTCAGACTTAATAACTGCCAGACAATTCTTGCAGATGCAAAACCTGTTATTCTATAAACTTTCTAAGTTTGTTTGGGCAATATTTAAAAATTCTCCCTATTTTTGGTCCTTTTTCCCAATTTTAGTTATGGCTTTGTCCAGATTTTTTGCTCTAAGAGATTGAGAGGTATGTACATAGGTGTGTACTAGGCTGATGGCCCTGGAGCCATTACAAGCCTAAGCCTTAGATATCCCCTGCCATTATGCCACCCGATGTTAGTTACCAGTGCCTCCAGCAAGTAGAGCTACTGTAGTGATCCCTAGGGTGAACTTTCTATTACCCATCCATGCATCAAGATCTCTCTGCAACAGAGTCATCTAGGTGCTTTGCTTGACATGTATGGGAAGTCTATTCCAGGGCATTTGCAGTCTCTGGGTGATGAACCTGTCGCCCCACCGTGTTGTGTTGATTGCGGTAATGAGGTAATTGTCCCTGCAGTGTGTGGTGCAGAGAGATTGGGATGTGTTTAGATGTAGCAGTTCTAAAAGAGCTGGGTCAGACATGGCTTTTCAAGTCAAGCAGAGATTGCCTCTAAGTAGGTGACATGAGACAATGAATAGCTGGTGTCTTTTGAGTCTGTCTGTGTAGGACAGGTGTTGAATGCCTAGGATCCTCATTGCGAGGTACTTCTGTGCCCTCTCCAGCTGTTGCAGGTGTCTACTGGGGCACATGCCAAATGGGCCATTATATGTGATGTGTGGTCTAATGAGGGAAGTGTACACAGAGGCAATGAACTCTTTCTTTCTGGATGCAAAACCCTTGGTAATGCAATGTGCCACGTAGAAGGATTTCCTGACCACAGTGGCAATGTGGTGGTTAATGGACAGGTTGCTGTCAACCTCTGTCCTCAGTTTTCTAATAACGCCTACAGTGTTCAGTGGGCTCCCATTGATGTGGTACTTAGTGGGAACTGAGATTTTGCCATAGGGGCTGATGATGCATTCTATGGTATTAAGCTACAGGCCATGGTTTCCACACCAGTCAGTGGTCTCAGTGAGGTCTTTCTGTAGGATGTCTGCATCACTTGTGGAGTCAATGATGGCTCCCAGATTGCAGTTGTCCATGAACTTGGTCAGCCAGAGTTCCTTTGTCTTGGCCTGGTGCCCTGAGAACTAGATGCTAAACAGGAGAGTACCCACGACTGATCCCTGTGGGACTCCACTCATGACTGGCTGGCAGTCTGGCTTGGAGCATGCTACTTTCACACTGTGTGTTCTATCTGTGAGCTGATTTGCAACCCCCCCTAGAGATATAGGGGTTGATGCCTACTTCGGTGGGTTCAGCCATAATTCCTGACTGAGGAATGGTATCAAGCACCTTTCCCAGATTGATATAGGCTATATGCAGTACCTTACTGTGATACACAGCCCTGGAAACTGACTCAAAGAAGCCAAACAGGTTGATCAGGCATGATCTCCCTTTCACAAAGCCAAACTGTGTGGGGTTCAGAGTTAGGAGATTACCTATATGTTTATCGATCAGGTCCCTGATGATGTGCTCCATAGCTGTACATATCCCACATGTAAGGCTAATGGACTGATAATTCCCAGGGTCTGTAGTTCCCACACCTTTATGGAGAGGGATGACTGTAGCAGTGTGCCATTTGGGAAGGACAAATCCTGAGGTGAGGCTGTGACTGAACAGAGCACACAGATGTGTTGCCAGGTTTCTCTGTAGTTCATGTAGAACACAGCCTGGGATTATTTGGGGTCCCGTGGAAGCTGTATTCTCACCTGTAGACAATACAGGTGTAACCTGGAAGGAGTATTCCTGGGTGCCTGGCATTCCTCTGCCATTCTGACTGTTCTCCTAGAGGGGAGACAGGATTAATGCTGGCACTGAATGTGTTGGCAAGAATGTTGGCAATCTCTGTTGTCACAGTATAGGAGGTAGCATTGTGCAATACCTCAGAGCACATCTGGGTATTGGTGTGGAGGTTCTTGATATACCTATCAAAGGATTTGTGATTGTTGTCAGTGTCTGCTGCAATTCAGCCATCATAGGCAGCTTTAGATAATTCCATGACGGATCTCAAGTTGTTTGTGAGGCTAAAAAGGGTGTTTGACCACTCTTGGGACTTCACCTTTTTCTGCAACAGTTTCTCCCTTCTGTTGTACAGGTTATTAATGGCAGGGGACCACCTGATTGGCTTTGAGTGTTTGGAGGTGCATGTCAGGGTTCTGTTGGGTATAGCTAGTTCCATGCATTGATGCACTTGTCTGTACAGTGCAATTGTGTATGTTTTGGCAGTCATGCAGGTATTTTCCATTGGCATAGCTGCTGTGAAGTTAGCCACCTCTGTTCTTATGAGTCCAAACTCAGCTGTGGAGAAGCTGTCCAAGGTGGTTACCTTTGCAGGGGGTTGTGGGTGAGAAGTGGATTTCCATGGTGATTACTCTATTTTCGATCTGACCAGGTAGTGATTGACTACTGTTGTCAAGCAACAGACCAATATGTTACTAATCAACACAGGTCAAGGATGCTGGTTCCTCTACTGCGTGTCAGTATGAGCTGGTCCAGGGCATTGGAACTGATGTATTCCAGGAAGTGTTGGGCCAGTGTATTGGTGCATGAGTATCTTTCCCACTTGATGCAGGGGTAGTTGAACTCTCCTAGTATGTGAGTGTTGGGTTGGACCTTGATAGATTCCAGGGTGTTGAGGAATGTGGATTGAGAGTCTAAGGACATGGATGTGGACCTATAGCAGGCTATGACCTGGATTGCACTACTACCCAGTGTCAGTTATACCTAATGTATGTCAGATGCATTATACTGGGATACTACTCTGGATGTGTGCATATCCATTATCAATATGGAGACACCACCACCTTTGGAGCTGTGGCCCATGTTTCGGGGTTGACAGGTGTGGAATGAGTTGCAAGCTGATTGTGCAGGGGTGCTGTTTGCTGCCATAAAACAGGTCTCCATTACAGCACAAATGGCAATGTTCACCATTTTGAGCAGTGCTGCGAGTGGCTGCATCTCGAGATGTAGATATCTAGTGTTGAGCACCATGACCCTCTGATTGCATATATGTGTAGCTGTAATGTGATTTGGACCACCACTAAAAACCCATTATAGGGGTGGCAAGACACTTAGCCAGTACCTGGAAACCCAAGGGTGACAGATGCAGGCCATCTGTGGCAAGCCATTGCAGTCTGTCAATCTTGTCATTCCAAGCAGACAGATACTGGTTCCCATGAGAGTGACACCAGACACATAAGCCAATTGTTGAAGTCAATCATTTGTTGTTTTTACTGTGGTATCATTCAGGGTGACAGTAGTATACTGCTCAGGGCTACTGCCATACCTGCCTGGCCCACATAATCTGAGAGCTCCACCACCATGTCTCTTTTCATATAGACCATGGATGTGCATCTCAGGTCATCCACATACACATGGACAATGACAGAGTGATACTTGTAGCTGTGGAGTGACCTAACTGGGTGTGTAATGTGCTGGATTCTGGCATCTGATAGAAATCTGACTGTTACCTCCTCAATGTTCAAACTAGTGAGTGGCACATCTGGGTGCCTCACAATTGAGTCACCTATGATGACTGTATCAGGCAAGGTGTTTAGCCTTTGGGGCTTAGGTTGATGGGCACACTGTGTAGGTGAGATATGTGTCATGTGGTTTGTGCTGTGCTGTGTTGTGGTGGTCGAGTGAGTGTCTGCCTTGGTGGTCTCCACTGTTTGGGTAAATGTCTATTGAGTGCAACTATGAAGGTGGATGTGTGGTTATTGTTTGTATGTCAGAGCTGTGATGCTGTGTGTTCTGGAGGGGTATGTTTTCCACATGGTGTGTTGCAGGTGTTGACCCTTCTCTCCACTTGACCAGCTAGTGCAGTCTTCACTGGAGAATGCATATCTTCCAGTATGGTGATATAGGGGTATATCTCACAAGTCTGAGTGTTGTGCGTTTAGAGGAGAGGGTTGTCTGTATACATGAGGCAGTTTCAACAGTGCCTCAGAATGCCCAAGTGCACCAGGTTGATGGGGAAAAGCACAGAGAACTGCACTTTAATAATGCCAGGAGGGGGTGATCATAAGTACTAAGTACTAAATCTATTTCTGCGAGGAATGACTATTGCTGATGGCTCTCAGATGTGCTAGAATACTTGATAAATAAACCTGTTGAAGTGCAAAGCTATTATGCTATTTGAAGTGCAGGAAAGAAACAACTAGCAAGATCTAAGGGAAAGACTGAAGGCAGACTTTTTGGCACCTGTAACAGTTCAACTCAGCTGTGCATTTATCAGGACCTTTGGCCAGTTGTCAACCCAGTAAGCTCTGCAGCATATGCGATAACTACGTAACACTATAGTACACATAACTAGATAGACAGGTGTTCTAATCTAGCACGTGTGTGTGTGTGTGTGTGTGTGTGTGTGTGTGTGTGTGTGTGTGTGTGTGTGTGTGTGTGTGTGAGAGAGAGAGAATTGTATACTGTGTGGGTTATATCATTTTGGTTTGTGTACCACCCTATAATTGTCCCATCACCCTACTTTACTAGGCCTGCTGATGTCATTCACCTTAGAAGTAACTTGGTATGAGAAGAACTTATGTAAGCTCTGTGGTGCATCTGATAACTGCATAACACTGTAGTAGAAATAACTAGATAGGCAGGGGTTCTAAGCTCAGTAGTGGCAGCTGTTGATGTGAGTGTGAGAATCATATACTGTCTGGGTTATACCATTTTTATTTGTGTACCACCATGTAATTGTAAAAAACTTCATCATTCTGATGAAGTTTTTTACGAAAGCGGATAATTAAAGAGTATACGCTATTTTGGTGCAGTGTCGTTTTGCCTCTTCGTGGACTGTGAATATTGTGGTTTTGGATTTGTTTTTTGGTTTATCACCATGTAATTGTCCCATCACCCTACTTTACTAGGCCTGCTGATGTCATTCACCTTAGAAGTAACTTAGGATGAGAAGAACTTATGTAAGCTCCGTGGTACATCTAATAATTTCATAACACTGTAATAGAAATAACTAGATAGGCAGGGGTTCTAATCTCAATTCTGGCAGGTTTGTGTGTGTGTGTGTGTGTGTGTGTGTGTGTAGTTCTAATCTCAATGCTGGCAGGGGTGTGTGTGTGTGTGTGTGTGTGTGTGTGTGTGTGTGTGTGTGTGTGTGTGTGTGTGCATCTGTGTGTGTGAGAATCATATACTGTCTGGGTTATACCATTTTGATTTGTGTACCACCCTGTAATTGTCCCATCACCCTACTTTACTAGGTCTGCTGATGTCATTCACCTTAGAAGTACCTTGGGATGAGGAGAAATTGTGTAAGCTCCATGGCGCGTCTGATAACTGTAGTACTGGCAACTGTTTGTGTGTGTGTGTGTGTGTGTGTGTGTGTGTGTGTGTGTGTGTGTGTGTGTGTGTGTGTGTGTGTGAATCATATAATGTCTGGGTTATACCATTTTGATTTGTGTACCACCCTGTAATTGTCCCATCACCCTACTTTACTAGGCCTACTGGTACTTAGAAGTACCTTGCAACTAGGAGAAATTGTGTAAGCTCTGTGGTGTGTCTGATAACTGCGTAACACTATAGTAGAAATAACTAGGTAGGCAGGGGTTCTAATCTCTGTACTGGCAACTGTTCATGTGAGTGTGAGAATCAGTAGTGTGAGAATCATATACTGTCTTTGTTATACCATTTTGATTTGTGTACCACCTTGTAATTGTCCTATCACCCTACTTTACTAGGGCTGCTGATGTCATTCACCTTAGAAGTACCTTGGGATTAGGAGCAAACATGTAAGCTCCATGGTGCATCTGATAACTGCATAACACTGTAGTAGAATAACTAGGTAGCAGGATTCTAATCTCAGTACTGGCAAGTGTGTGTGTGTGTGTGTGTGTGTGTGTGTGTGTGTGTGTGTGTGTGTGTGTGTGTGTGTGTGTGTGTGTGTGTGTGTCTGTCTTGGGGCAATGATCATATCCTGTTTGGCTGATACCATTTTGATTTGTGTACCATCCATGCCTGTTTACCACCTCTGGATGGTATTACTTTATATAGCATGGTAACGTCATCTGCCTCACATGCAGCATGTTAAACCATTGTGCAGGCCATACCAATCCTCTGTAGAGATGTCTATGGAATATCCAGAGGTTTAGGTTCATATGTTCATAGGTGTGTACTAGACTAATGGTCCTGGAGCCTTTACAAGCCTAGCCAGAGAATTACCCTGACATTGTGCCACCTGACATTATTTCCCTGTGCCTCTGTTGACTAGAGCTGCTGGAGTGATCCCTGTGCTGAATTTTATATTTCCCATCCATTCATCATGATTTCCCTTGAAGAGGGCCAGTGAGGTGCTCCTTTTGACATGTATGGGGCCATTCCATAGCATGAGTAGTCTCTGGTTTATGAACCTGTTCCTTCAGCATGTTCTGCTGATTGTGGTAATGAGTTTGAAGTCTCTGGAGCATGTGCTGTGGAGGGATTGGGATTTCTTTAGATGTAGCATTCCTAACAGAGCTGGGTCAGACATGGCTTTGTGAGTCAAGCAGAGATTGCCTCTAAGTAGGTGATATGAGACAGAGAATAGTTGGAGTTTTTGAGTCTGTTTATATAGGACAACTGTTTTAGGCCTAGGATCATCTTTGTGAGGTACTTTTGCAGCCTCTCCTGTTGTTGCAGGTGGCCAGTGAGGTACATGCCAAATGGGGCATTGTACTCAATGATTGGCCTAGTGAGGGGAGAGTAGAGGGAGACAATGACCTCTTATTTCCTGGATGCAAAACCTTTAGTAATCAGATGTGCCACATAGAAGGACTGTCTGACCACAGTAGCAATGTGGTGGTTAAAAGAGAGGTTGCTGTCAACCTGTGTTCCCAGATCTCTTATAATGCCTTCTGTGTTCAGTAGTCTACTATCAATGTGGTAACTTATGGGAACTGAGTTTTTCCCAAAGGGGATGCCAACACATTTTTTGGCATTGAGCTTAAGGCCATGGTTCTAACACCATTCGTTGGTCTCAGTGAGGCCTTTCTGCAGGATGTCAGCATCACTTGGGGAGTTAATAATAGCTCCCAACTTGCAATCCTCTGTGAACTTTGTCAAGCAGAGTTCCTTTGTGTTGGCCTGGACCACAGAGAAGTAGATATCAAACAGGAAAGGACCCAGGACCGAACTCTGTGGGACCCCACTCATGACTGTTTGGCAGTCTGACTTGAGTCAGCTACTTTCACACTGTGGGTTCTATCTGTGAGCCAGTTTGCAACCTACCTAGTGATATAGGGGTTGATGCCTAGCTTAGTGGGTATTTCTATGATTCCTGAGTGGGGAATGGTATCAAAAGCCTTGGCCAGATCAAGGTAGGCTGTATGACCACCTTGCCTTCATCCACAGCTCTGCTGACTGACTCAAATAAGTCGACCAGGTTGAGCAGGCATGATCTACCCTCCGCAAAACCAAACTGTGGGGGATTCAGAGTTTGGAGATTCCCTATATCCTTGTTTATTAAGTCCATGATGATGTGTGCCATAGCTTTGCATATCAGACTCATCAGGCTAATGGGGCGATAGTTGCCAGGGTCTGTATTCACTCCTCCTTTGTGGAGAGGGATGACTGTAGCAGTGGGCCATTTGGTAGGGACAAAGCCTGAGGTGAGGCTGTGATTGAACAGGGCACACAGGTGTGGTGCCAGTTCACTTGGTAGTTCATGTAGAACACAGTCAGGGATATTGTCAGGTACCATAGAAGCTGTATTCTTGGCCTTGGACAGTGCTGTTTTCACCTGTGCAGCAGTAATACTGGGTGCCTAGCAATCTACTGGTATTGTGATTGGTCCTTTGGGGTGGGGAGGGTAAGGATGGCACTGAACCTGTCAGACAGTATATTGGCAATATCTGTTGGCTCGCTATAGGAGGTACCATTGTGCAGTAGCTCAGAGCACATCTAGGTATTGGCATGGAGATTATTTACATAACTATAGAAGGCCTTGTGGTTGCCTTTATTCTCTGCTGCAATTCTGTTTTCATAGCTAGCTTTAGAGGATTTGATGGGGGTTCTCAACCTTTTGTTGAGGCCGGTAAGGGAGTATTTCCAGTCTTGGGACTTCACGTTATTCTGCATCAGTTTCTTTGTTCTGTTGTAGAGTTTGTTTATGGCAGGGGACCACCAGATTGGCTTTCTGTTTTGGAGGACAGTGTCTTGGTTCTATTGGGTATGGCTGGATCTATGCATATGTGTACATGTTCATACAGTGCATTGGTGTATGATTCAGCGGCCATGCAACTATTCTCCATTTACATGGGTGCTGTGAAGTTAGCCACCTCTGTTTTAATGAGCCCAATGTTAGCTTTGTAGAAGTTTTTCATAGTGGTTACCTTTGCGGGGGGAGGGGAAGGAGGGAATGTGGATTTCAAGTTTATTGGTTTGTGGTCGGATCTAACCAGGGAGGAGTTGACTACTGGTGTAGAGCAAAGGTTGCCCATGTTAGTAATGACCAGGTCAAGGATGTTGCTACCTGTAGTTGGGGTATAAATGGCCCAGGGAATTGGAATTAATGAATTCCAGGAAACATTGTGCAAGTTTATTGGTACATGCGTATTTTTCCCAGGTAATGGAGGGGTAGTTGCAGTCACCTAGTATGAGAGTATTAGGTTGGACCCTATTATTCTCCAGGGTGTTTAGGAATGTGGAGTGTGAGTCTTGGGACGTGGTTGGGGACCTATAGCTGGCTATGACCTGTATCGTTGCCTTATCCAGTGTTAGCTGCACCTGAAGTATCTCTGATGCATTATGTTGGGCTACCAGTCTGGAGGTGTGTGCATCCTTTATGAGTATGGACACACCACTGTCTTGGGAGCTTCGGTCCAAGTTCTTTGGCCAAAAGGTGTGGAATGAGTTATAGCCTGGTAGTGCAGGGGTGCTTTCTGCTGCTTTGAACTAGGTCTCTGTTACAGCACAACTGTCGATGTTCCCCATTTTAAGGAGTGCTTCGAGTGAGTGCATTTTGAGATTTACATGTCTAGCACTGAGCAGCATGACCCTCAGATTGCAGTTATTTGTAGCTGTTATGGTGGTAATTTGGTCTTTGGAACACAGCCTAAATAAGGCACTATAGGGGTGGCAAGAGCCTTGGCCATTATCCAGAAGGCCAGGGGTGACTGTTGCAGACCATCTCTGGGAAAGCATCGAGGTCTGTCAGTCATGTCATCCCAGGCAGACAGACACCGGATCCCCTTGGAATCAGACCACAAATGTAGGCAATTGTTGAAACAATAATTTTCTGCTTGTACTGTGGTATCATTCTGGGTGATGGTAGGATGCTGCTCAGGGCTAGGGTCATACCCATCTGGGCTACATAATCCAAGAGCACCTCCATGTCTCTCTTCATGTAGTCCAGGGAGGTACATCTCAGGTCATTCATACCCACATGTACAATGACAGTCATAGTTGTAACTGTTGTTGAGGGACCTGAGTGCATGCATTATGTGGCGGATCCTGGCACCCACAAAGCAGCTGACTGTTACTTTCTCCTTATTCAACCTAGTGAGTGGGACATCAGGGTGCCTCACTATCAGGTCACCTATGACTAGTGTGTTGTGCATGCTGTTATGCCTTAGGGTCTTTAGTTGAGTGGCACACTGTTTAGGAGAATTATGTGCCTCGTGATTGGTGTTGTGTTGTGGTGGTTGAGTGTGTTTCCCCCTTGGAGGCCTCTGCTGTTTGGGTAGCATTTTAATGAGAGCCTCCATGAAGGTGGGTGTGCTGTGTGTTTTTATGTGCAGGAAGTGCTGGTGTGTGTTTTGGAGGGCTATGTGTTCCATGTGGTGTAGTGCAAGTGTTGACCTTTTCCTCTTGACCTGCTATTCCAGTTTTGGCTGGAGAGTGTGTAGCTTCTAATGTGGATATATAACTGCATCTCTCACAAGTCTGAGTGTTGGGAGGTAAGAGGAGATGGTTGTCAGTGTACATGAGGCATTTGCCACATTGCTTCAGGATGCCCACGTTCACCAGGTTAATAGGACAAAACACAAGGAATTGACCTTTAGACATGCCTGGAGGGGTGGCCATTAATAATAATAAGTACTTGAGTTATTTCCTTGTTAAATGTTAAGTGCTGGTAGCACTTTTGTGTGCTACAATTGTTTGACTGTGCTTCTCAAACATTTTGGAAATATAGAGTATATTTCAGAGCATTTATTATAACTGCAATTGCCTTAATATTGCTACAACTCTAGTGCTCTAGGTTGCACTGCATCTGAAGTGTTTGTGTGTTTTAGCTGCTTTTCTGTATATATAGACTTCTCTGTTTCTTTAACTAAATAAGCTCTGCAAAGTTGCTTTATTGCATTCCTGCCTGTATTTCTGAGTTTTTTGCACTTTTAAAGTTTGTTTTTGCTTAGTTTAACTGGTAGGCTACACACTCAAGTGCGCTAGCCGAATTAAAGCATTTACTGTGTTTCTGTACCTAATTTCTGCTACTTTGTAAAAAAAAAAAGAAACAAAATCCTTGTTTCCCGCCTTTACTGAACTAGAATAGTCCAGTCTTCAGGTATTGCTGATCTCTGAGCTGTGTCATAGTTCCTGTGTTGCCCATATCCTTATTTGGATAGGAGGAGGCTTCTTTGTTCACCAGTGAGAGTGGGGAGCTCTGAACAGCCTATCTGTCCCTTGAGGAGTGGTTCCAGCCCAGTGACCTGTAGCTTATTGGCCATTTTGGGCCATTTCCTATCTCTTTCTAACCCCCTGCTTTAAAGCCAGCTTTAGCACGCCTTTGCACTTGTAATTTAAAGTTTGTCCTGTTTGTTGCATTTACCTGTTGAGGCTACACACTCAAGTGCACTAGCCTGTGTTACACATTTATTGCATTTTTCTGCTGTTTGTTGCAAAAAAGAAAAAAAAAAAATTATCCTTGTTTCCCATCTTTCCTGACCTAGTGTAGTCCAAATACAGGCTTTGCTGTATTCTGGACTTTTGGAAAGCTCCTGTGTTGCCCATTTCCTTTCTTGGATAAAGGGAGGCTTCTTTGTTCACCAGTGGCAGTGGGGAGCTTAGAGCAGCCTATCTATCCCTTGAGGAGTGTTCCCAGCACAAGAATCTGGTAGTCTATTGGCCATTTTGGGCCAATTTCTAGCTCTTTCAAGTCCCCCTGTTAAAACCCACTTTGGCGCGGTTTTTGCACTTGTTACTACTCAGCCAAGCTCCTCGTGGTCCTGCAGAGTGGTGCTAGCAGCAGACAGGCTAAAAGATTGACTGCTAACCTAATAAAGTGTTTGTTTTCCTGCTACTACCTGGGCGACTGTCCGATCTAGCTAAACTGCAAGTATTTCTGCTTCTTGAACTGTTTTAAACTGTTTAAAGTTGTTTTTGCACCTGCACTTTTAAAGTTTGTCCTGTTTGTTGCATTTACCTGTTAAGGCTACACACTCAAGTGCGCTAGCCTGTGTTACATATTTATTGCATTTTCCTGCTGTTTGTTGCAACAAATTATCCTTGTTTCCCGACTTTCCTGACCTAGAGTAGTCCAAATACAGGCTTTGCTGTATTCTGGACTTTTGGAAAGTTCCTGTGTTGCCCATTTCCTTTCTTGGATAAAGGGAGGCTTCTTTGTTCACCAGTGGCAGTGGGGAGCTTGGAGCAGCCTATCTATCCCTAGAGGAGTGTTCCCAGCACAAGAATCTGGTAGTCTATTGGCTGTTTTGGGCCAATTACTAGCTCTTTCAAGTCCCCCTGTATAAAACCCACTTTAGCTTGGCTTTGCGCGATTTTGCGCATAGCGCAGCATCGGGCAGTGCCGCTTAATTGGGTTTAAACCATTCTCAGCTCCACAAAGTCTGCTCTTCACTTTTTCCCTTAGAACTGATCTAGTTCTCATAATAAACACCCTATTCCCACTCTAAAGCCTGGCACTTGCCCACTAAATCAATTATATAAGTCAGCACTAAAAAATTAAAAGCACTACACACTCACAAACTCCCCTTGAGTACTTTGTTCCCCATTGGCCCTTTTTTTCAATTATAAAGGAATTCCAAATACTATTCTAGCATGTCCAAAGGTCAGTTGTCAATCTCCTCTCCGGTCCAGCTGGTGAATCTGGGAATCATGAGGCAATGTTACAACTGCCTCATGTACACAGACAACCCTCTCCTCCTCCCAACAAATTCCAACACATGTGAGAGATGCAACCATATAGCCAAACTGGAGGCTAAGCTCTCTCAACTCAGTACTGGCGTAACCAGTCAGGAGGAGAAGGAAACCACACTCACTACAATTCCAGTCTCACACAGACCTACCACGACAGCAAACCAAACACATAAACACACAAAAACATAATCGGAGGCTCTAAATAAAAATCTGCCTAAGCAGCAGAGACCTCCAAAGCAGACACCCAAGCAACCGCTACCCCAAAACAAAACACGTGCAACACATAGCTCACAAAGCCAGTGTGCTGAACAGTCACAGCCCTTAAGGCTAAACAACACACCTGATACACTTGTAATAGGTGACTCTATCATCAGGCACACTGGCGTCCCGCTCACCAGGCTGAACAAGGAGAAGGTCACGGTGAGCTGCCTGTCAGGCGCTAGGATCTGCCACATAACACAAGCACTCAGGTCACTCCAAGGCAAGTACAAATATGACTCAGTCATTGTTCATGCTGGTGTGAATGACCTGAGACGTACCTCCCTGGACTACATGAAAAGAGACATAGAGGAGCTCTCTGAGCATGTAGCCCAGACCGGTATGACCCTGACCTTGAGTAGCATCTTACCCTCACCAAGAATGATGCCACAATATGAAGACAAGATGATCATTTTCAACAATTGGCTTAAGTATTGGTGTCACTCAAAGGGGATCCAATGCCTGTCTGCCTGGGATGACATGCTCGACAAGCCACGATGCTTTGCTAAGGACGGTTTGCACCTGTCACCCCTGGGCTTTCGGGATATTGGCAAAGGCTCTTGCCACCCACATAGTGCCTTTTTTAGGCAAGGCTCAAAATACAAACCTACCTCCATAGGTATCACAAGGGATAAGAAACAAAGAGTAATGCTACTCAACGCCAGAAGTCTAAACCTCAAGATGCACGCACTCAAAACTCTCCTTAGCATGGAGAACATCGATATCTGTGCAGTAACAGAAACCTGGTTCAAGGCTCCTGAGAGCACCCCAGCACTACCAGGTTATACCTCATACCATGTTTTTCGGCCCAAAAACTTGGAGCGAACCACAAAAGGAGGGGGAGTATCAATATTCGTCAAAGATACCCACACCTCCAGGTTGGTGGCACAGCACGAAGCATCAGAGACTATCCATGTGCAACTAACAGTTGGTAAAACTGCCTTCCAGTTTATAGCCTGCTACAGACCACCCTCCCAAACCCAGGAACCCCACTCGGCCTTTCTGAGAACACTGGAAAATATGAAGGTCTCTCCAAACACTATTATATTGGCGACTTCAACTACCCTAACATAGACTGGGAGCATTACTCTAGCTCCAACACCCTAACCCAAAGGTTCCTAGAATTTATAAATTCAAATGCTATGGAACAACTTGTTGCCACTCCCACAAGAGGGGAAAACATACTGGACCTGATCATCACCAACATGGGGACTCTATGCTCCAGACCAGAAGTGTATCCCTCACTGGTAAGATCAGACCATAAACTAATCTCACTAGATATTCACATCCCAACCCCAGCCCCTGCCCAGAAAACCACAGTGAAAAACTTCTCTAAAGCAAATTTCACACTCCTCAAAACCAAGGTGGAATCCTTCAAAGCCCCCGGGCCTGTGGAGAATACGGCCCAGACCACAGAATTCTTTATAAACGCATTCTATGAACATCTTCAGGAATGCATGGATTATGCTATCCCAAATAAAACCAAGACCCAATCCTCCAAAGTTAGGTGTCCTGTCTGGTGGACCCCAGCTATAAACAAACTATACAACAGAAGGAGGAAGCTACTACATGATAGAGCAAAATCCCAAAAAGGGAAGGCATCTCTGATCAGTATTAGCAAAAAACTACAGACAATCATAAAATCGTCTAAGGCCAGCTTCGAGAGAAAAATTGCACAGGACACTAAGGATAATCACAAGGCTTTCTTTAGTTATGTTAGGAACCTGGGTGGGAATTCCCAGATATGCTCAGAATTAGTCCAAAATGACAAAAAATAAACCGAACCCACAGACATTGCCAACATCCTAGCTGACAGGTTCAGCGCAAACTTCTCCCCCCCTTCCCCACCAAAAGGGCAAATATCCATCCCAGCAGAGTGCTGCCCCCCTGACATCTCAGATGCTCAGGTAAGAGCCGCCCTCTCCAAAGCAAAAAACACAGCATCAATGGGACCAGACGGTGTCCCAGGCTGCATCCTACATGAACTCCAAAAAGAACTAAACCCAAGCATAAAACTACTGTTCGATCTCACCTTACTACAGGATATGTACCCAAAGAGTGGAGTACAGCAACAGTGGTCCCTCTCCACAAAGGTGGTGCCTCAATGGATCCTGGAAACTATCGCCCCATAAGCCTGACTAGCTTGGTCTGCAAAGCTATGGAAAGGATCATCATGAAACTCATAAATAAAGATATTGGGGACCTACAGACACTGGATCCTACCCAGTTCGGCTTTGTTAAGGGCAGATCCTCCCTCTTAAACCTTGTTGATTTCTTTGAAACAGTCACCAAGGCCATTGACGAGGGGAAGGTTGTCCACACAGCCTACCTGGACCTTGCAAAAGCCTTCAATGCAATACCCCACTCGGGCATTATAGATAAGCTCACCAGCTTAAATATAAACCCCTATGTCACTAGATGGGTTGCAAACTGGCTCAAGGACAGAACCCACATGGTTAGAATTGCTGGAGCCATGTGAGACTCCAAACCAGTTACAAGTGGCATCCCACAAGGCTCAGTCCTGGGACCTCTCTGGTTCGGTATATATTTCTCGGAGGTACAGGCTAACACGGAAGGACTGTGGCTGACCAAGTTCGCAGATGACTGTAAACTGGGTGCCATAATCGACTCTCCAGCCAGCACAAGCATCCTGTAAAAGGGCCTCATAGAAACAGACAACTGGTGCCAGAGCCATGGCCTCAAGCTAAATGACAAAAAGTGTATAGTCATCCCCTTTGGCAAAAACAAAGTGCCCACAAATTACCACATAGGTGGTAATCCATTAATGGAAGAAGTAATTAGGGACCTGGGGACCCAAGTTGATAGCAATCTCTCATTTGACAACCACGTGGCCAAAGTGATTAGAAAAACATTTTATATAGCCCACCTAATCATGAAGGGATTCACATCTAGATCAGGGGAGGTCATCGTGCCTCTTTACTCATCCCTCATCAGGCCCATAATTGAGTACAATGCCCCTTTTGGGATGTACCTTACCAGACACCTGCAGCAACTGGAAAGACCCCAAAAGTACCTCACCAAGAGGATCAAAGGGCTCAAACAGATGCCATATGCTGCCCGGTTAAAGAAACTCCAGCTCTACTCAGTGGCATACCACCTGCTCAGAGGCGATCTGTGCCTGATGTATAAAGCCATGGTCAACCTGGAATTAATGGACATGCTGCACCTCAGAAAATCCAAATCCCATCGAGCTACGCGCTCGAGAGACTTGAACCTCAGCACTGAAATAAATAGGACATGCTGGAGGGACAGATTCATAACCTAGAGGCTCCCTTCACTCTGGAATAAAATACCAGTCCAGGTTAGGCAGAGTCCCTCATTGACTCTCTTCAAGAGGAATCTTGATGAGTGGATGGGAGATTGTAGGTTTACCCCAGGTATCACTTCTGTGTCACTGCTAGACAGAGGCACAGTATACTAACCTCGAAAAAGGGCATAGCAAAATTCATTTAAAATGGGTGGCAAAAGCCAAACACACTCTGGCTAGGCTTATAAATGTCCTAGGGCAGATAGCCTAGTATGAACCTATGAACCTATGAACAATAATTGCTACAAGAAGTCCAGTAAAGTCCTAGACTAATAAACTAGTAAAAGTGCAGGAGGGGAGAACTAGCAGATCTAAGGGAACAATTGAAGAGCAGATTTTTTGGCACCGCTCAAAAGCTTACAAACAGTTCCGGTTACAGCAAAGCTATATGTGGACTAGACTAGTTACAGGAAAGGCAGGAAACAAAGTTAGACCTTTTATTTTTATTTTATTCTTTTGGCAAACTATATGTGGTCTGTGTCCCTTAACATTGCCAATGTATGTGATATTGTTGCCAAATTGTCCACAGTGAGAGTAGTGGCACACATGTCATCATCATATATCATACCTGCCTGAGACATCATGCTGATACAACATCTGCTGCACTATCACTTTTCCAGGCCTGTAGGAGCAATACATGACTCCACATCCTATGCCTGGTGGGTCATCTCACCATTCATGGAGGCATTAATGTGTGTGTGTTTGGAGGGCTGTGCAGGGGTGCTGTGTGTGTGCCTAGAGGTGACCTGCCTGTGATACAGATGTGTGTGTGTGTGTGTGTGTGTGTGTGTGTGTGTGTGTGTGTGTGTGTGTGTGTGCACAGTCACGCCATGTGGCAGCCCTACATAGGGGCACTTTGGACAGCTGTGGACCATACATGGCAGGGTATCCAGGTCACCATCTCCAGCCATGGACATGTAAACTGGTCCTGCCGGGGGTATTACTGGCACCACCAGGCCCAGGGCTAGATGCAGGCTAGATGCAGTACTCCTTCCTGATGGTGACAGCTTTCCACTGGATCTGTACCTGTGACAGGATTGGACAGAACCATGTGGCCATGGCCTGCTCCATTGTGATGTGGACAACAACCCGCTTCGGTAGTGCTGGTGTCACTGCCACTAAGAGACTGGGAAGGTGCATGGCCCCATACACTCTCTGCTGATGTTGGTGATGATCTACATCTACTTGGCTGATGCCCATCCTCCACCACATGCTCTAACACAGACATGCCATGGTTGGGGATTGCCAAGGTCTCACCCCACCATCTATTCATGACCTCAGTATTTTGATGTGTGGCCTCAACAAGGTCATGTATGTCACCACGTACATCAGGGAAAGTTGCATCCACCACCCTGAGCATTTGTGTGCTGTGGCATTCACTATGTGCCTGTGCATCCATGACAACCTGGAACATGCATCTGATGACTCCTTCTGTGGCTCTTGCAACAGTGGGTCAACAAGCAGCATTCCTTCTGCAAGCACCCCTGTCCATCTGCCTGTGTGGGACCTTGCCTGCACTCTGGCTATGGCCAGTGTCTATACTCATATCTGCCATACTCACCACACTAGCTTGTTCAATGCCACCACCTGCCAACTGTCCATCATCTGTGGCCACTGGTGATGGGGTATGTGTGGGCATTTTCACTGTGTGCGGGGATGGTGTGGACAAGACTGGGATGCCAACCAATGGCACAGATTCAGCCCCTGACAACCCCACCTGTACCTCACTATTCCTATCATCATTGTCAGAGTCTGCAGAGATACTGACATCAGTTTCCAAAAGGGGGGAACCCAAATCCCATCAACAACATATGTACATTAATACCTGAACTTTGAAGTTGGCTGGTAGACACACACACACACACACACACACACACACACACACACACACACACACACACACACACACACACACACACACTTACAGGTGAGGTGGCACAAAGCTGTTACACAGACCACACATTACCCACATGTTGACATGCATGACACATGGCCCTCAACATCATGCATTGCAGCCTGTTTTACAACATTTAACTGACAATATAGAGCTCTGGGATATGTGATTAGTGTTACTATGTGATGGCCCTTCCCCAGCACAGACTGCACCCATGTACACATCATTGCTGTTCACCTGTATAGCACAGTGGCACGTACCACAGAACATACTTCACAACTGTACAGATCCTCGGAGGATGTGTAGAAGTCTGACTCATATGTTTGCTATACTTTTCATAACCCCTGTGTTTCTCTGATACATAACTGGGATGATCTGAGGAGTGACATCACTGATTAATGACATACATTTGAGTGTCAGACCTCCAAACCAGCAGTGACTGTATGATCACACAATTCCTGTTACACCACCAACCTTCAAAGCTTACAGTGGATATGATAAGTGTACACAACCCTGTTAACATGCCATGTTCTTGTAATATACAAGATGAGACCACAATAATGCATTCAAATATATTACCCACCTTTCATGTGACATATGACCTTTGCAATCCAATCGATAAACAAACACATGTGTTTCGTGTAAAATAATGACTGCAATATGTACAATATGGTGATTGTATAAGTGTGCACACCCTTAAAATGATACTTTGTTGAAGCACCTTGTAAGTGACTTACAGCATTCATTATTCTTGTGATGGTGTCTATCAGCATGGCACATCTTGACTTGGCATTATTTGGCCACTCTTCCATGCAAAGGTCACTCATTTCTGTCAGATTGCAAGGGAAGCTCATGTGCACAGCCTTTGTCAGGTCACACTGGTGTTTTTCTATCTGGTGTAGGTCTAAGCTCTAGCTGAGCCAATCCATAACCATGAGTGTGTTCAGGTGGAGCCATTCATAGGTAGCTATGGATGTATGCTTTGGGATCTTTGTCATGTTGAAGGCTGTGTGTTCAGGTGGAGCCATTCATAGGTAGCTATGGATGTATGCTTTGGGTCTTTGTCATGTTGAAGGCTGTCACACCTCCCCATACTCAGCATTCTTGTAGATGCCTGATGGATTTTGGGCAGACATGGGTGCTATTTGGAAATACGCAGAATTCCCAACACCGTGACTACAGGCCCAGTTCTGGCTTTGGAATGGCATCCCCACAGCAGGCCACTGCCACCAGTGTGCTTCACCATGGGGATGTTGGTGTTCAGATTATGAGAGGTGTTGCTTGTGCACCACACATACCTTTTGGTATTGTGGCTGTGAGGTCAATCCATAGTCTAATTACACCATGGCACATTTTCACACATGCCTTTGGGAGAAGTGATGTGCTGTATTGCAATTTGTATCCACCCACGGGTGTTTTTTGGTTTGGGGAAATGCTTCCATCTTCTGACCCTACTCCATAGGCCAGACGTATGAAAAATATGGGAGAGTGTTCTCACAGATAGTACACAACACCAGTACTAGCAAGAGATTCCTGCAACTCTCTCAGTGTTGCTGTATGTCTCCTGGCAGCCTCCATGACCATGTCTTGACATGTGTTGTCATAATATTTGGAGAGACATCAGCTTCTTTTCAACAGCACTGTTGTCCCATATTCAATTCACCTTTTGACAACTGTCTCCACTGTGTTCCATGGTGCATGCACTGCTGTAGTAATATAGTTGTACCCTACTCTTGACTGATACCTCTCAAGTATGATATCACTTTGGTGCTTTGTAAGCTGTCTACAAGCCATGGCTGTTGCTGTTGCAGGCAACTGAGCAAATGTCATGATTATCACACTTGGACAGTAGACTTATTTGGTGTTACTTAGAGTGCCTTTACTTGATGGCAGGTATGTACCCAAGCAGACTGTATGCTGTAAATACATAACAAGCTGCTGCCATAGCATATTATTTGAAGGGTGTGCACACATATGCATGCAGCTTATTTTCAGGTTTCTGTCCTCCATACTTGGTGTCCAACATATTGAATGGTTATACAGGTGAACTGTTCATTGCATAGGTTACAGTTTGGAAAAGTTGTGGACTGACATACCGTGGTCTCAGTTTGATTATATATATATATATATATATATATATATATATATATATATATATATATATATATATATATATATATCACAAAAATCTGGCATCTTAACAGGGGTGTGTACTCTGTTTATATCCACTATATGGCAGTAATGTTTCACACATGTCCCACTTTAGGCCATTTGTCTCCCCATTTTGTTGGTCTCTGTCAAGAGGTCTTGCACTGACAGGTCATGAGGTATGCTATGGGAATATTACATTTTAATCAGATAGGCCCCTGTAGTGACCACTGTGGTGCAATGCAGTTAACCCCAACACAAGTGAACATGCACGTAAAGCAATATGGCTATGAGTGACAGTTGTGTGCATGGTACATTGCATGGCCTTCACATGCCTGGGGTACTGGCAAACAACAGCAGAACAATTGCATACTCACCAGCTGCAGGCTACATGCAAACCAGAGGGACCTAGATAGTTGTGGGAGGAAAGTATTTTCAGCAGACCTACATGTGGCACTGGTACAGGATGGATGCAACATGTTTGCACATTTACAGTATAACCCCCAATACTACAAAATTTGCTGTCCTTCACCATAGATGTGCATATCTGTGCATTAGAAAACCCCATCCACAACTGCAATCTGACCTGACACATGCATGTGCATACTCTACAATTAGAAGTATGTCTGCTACACTAGTCTACACTGGGGTCTTACCTGCACAGTCCTCATCCATTGTCTAGGTGCCAACCA
Source organism: Protopterus annectens (assembly GCF_019279795.1). NCBI lineage: Eukaryota > Metazoa > Chordata > Ceratodontiformes > Protopteridae > Protopterus > Protopterus annectens. The sequence goes on from NC_056743.1 coordinate 698,465,742, forward strand.
CCTCCAGTATGTGGGGGGGTCTGTACTCTGATGTTGTACTGGGATGGGTGCCCCAAGGTACCCGAGGAACTCCCCGGTGGGTGTCAGTGGGGTTGCATGGCCAGGCCCACACTTGTGGCTATGCGGTCCCTTGCCAGGCATGGTGGATGAGGTCACATTCACGATGCTGGACCTGCTCATATGTAGATGAGTGCAGGCCAACATCGTTTACCCTGTGGACAAGGTCATCCCACAGGGCAGTTCTCTCCCGCAGATGTTGCTGGCTCCAGCCAAACATTATGGCATTGTTCTATAGTTTGGCTTCTATGATTATATTTGTCTCAGCCACTGAGAAAGTTGACCTTTGCTGATGCGACATTGCACCTGGAAGAAATAAAAAGGGAGACACATCACAGGACCTCATACATATGCCAACAGTATGTACAGAACCTGCACAGCTACATTGAATACTAATAGCCACCACTCACAACCACATCATACCCCTGTACTGTATCAGCACTCTATCTGCTTGCATTGCAGTTTTGGCCCTGAAGTGTCATATTCCCCCCAATGAGGGCTATTTAATTTCCTATTCCTGTACTCCTCATTCATGTCTGTGTCGAGGGATGACATTGAGTATCTTCCATGCGGATGGGGTGTGGATGTTGCCAAGGCTTGGTATGACTACAGTGTGTAATGGAGCTGGAAGTACATGCCTGAGTTCATGTAGGATGCAGACAGGGATTTTATCAGATGTCATGGATACTTACGTTTGTTGCCTTTGAGAAGGCAACAATATGTACCTGCTCACTGGTGATGAGGGGAGGGGTGTGGGTGCTGCGCATATCCAGCTATAGTGCTGCTGAGCCAGGGGGTGATGTTTGCCCTAAACCTATCTGTAGCAGGTTGCCTATAGCTATGTTGTGTGTGTATGTGGTCTGATTGGCTACCAATAAAGGATGGGTGGGTTTGTTGCCTCAGAGACTTGCAGACATATGTGAAGATGACCTTATGATTGGCCTTGGTGGATGTGTCCAATTTGTAGTCATAGTTAGCCTTACAGTACTCCACCTGTGACCTTATATGCTTGATCAGACAAAGGCTGACTTGATGCCAAGTTGGTACATGCTCCTGATTTGCCCTGTATGGCTAACATAGGGACCAAGTCTGTGGTTTGTGTATTGCTGCTGTCCACCACAAGTGTTCAGCCTACCTTGAGGGGGTTGATGTTGTCCTGTCGGATATTGCTTAGGCCATAAAGCTATGTAGGTGCCCACATAGTATTGTGTTGTGGGCCTGGACACAGCTGCTAGTTCCAACATATGGGATGCCCTTCATGTGGGCCTTGCCCATTTCCCTTGCCTGTGCTGGTGACATTACAGAGGTGTGTGGACTACAGCTTCACAGACAGTAGGTGGAATACCTCACAGGACTGGACATGTGGAGACAGCCCAACAACATGGGGGACAAAACTCCAGAGTTTGGTACAGATTGTGTGTCATTAGTGCTGTTATACACATGGGGGGTTGCTACATTGACAGCGTTTGTCTGGACATGCATTTACTGGGTGACTTGACATCTGACAATGATATGCCTGTGACATACTTCTCAACTGGCATGTTGTTCACAGACTGGCCAGATGTTTGCCTATTATTCTTGGTCTGTTCCTCAAACATCTGTTTTTGTGGGGTTGGAAGAATAATGTGAGGATTGTAGTCAGTAAGTGTTGTCATCCATTGGTGTTCCACACATCATATCCTTCAGAGATGTGATGTTACACCATGTGTAACAGCAGCTACTGTTTCAGTTTGTAACACCATTATGTGTGATATGTCCATCTTTCCAGTCCCCTGTCCCACAAGTATGCCATGTGTTGTCCACATGTCCTGCACTATGAAGTGCAGAGGTATGGTATATCATTAATTACCATCTGCACTTCAGTTATCATGCCAATGACCTGGCAGATTCCTGGCCATGATATGTAGAGGTGGTCAGGGTTGTGGGTCCACACCCTGGTAATTCTGTGGAGATCTGCACATATGACAATTATGTCTGTCTGGCCATTGTGAACAGACTGCCAAGATTGTGTAGCAATGTTGTGTGTATATGTACTTTGGGCTGGGTAGGGAAAGTAGCAGCTGTGAGTGCCATACATCCTTTACCTATCTGACTCTGCATGCTGCTACAGCTGCTGATGGTCTGTCAGATCCATATGCTTGTAGGGGCTGACTGTGAAATGTTGTGTAACACCTCAGGATTCCCAGTACACTGTGAATCGAGTCAGTATATGTAGGGGTAATGTGTGAGTGGCAAACGGTATGTTGTTGCTCACATGGTATTATACTGTCATGTTTGGTTTGCTTACTAGTATGTCACTATAACTGCAGTGCAATTGTTTGGGGGTATGCACTTTCATACCAGTGTCCGTTTTCCACTAGTGTTACATCCCTGCAGTGCCTGTTATATTTGCTAATGCATGTGTACAGCCCCAGAGCTAGACCTGGGTAGTTTTATGTCAGTCTGATTGCAGTCTGGACATTGCTCAGTAGATCAGTGTAGTTTCCCTAATGTTGTGTTATGTCCACATATTCATAGGATGTCCAGTTGTGTGGCCAATATCTTTGGTCTGGTCCCCATAACTGTTATGCATGCATGACACATCAATAGGATAATGTGGGGATTGAGGTCTTTAACTAATGAGAAGCAATTGAGTCCTGGAATTGTGATATTTCAGTTGATATATGTTAGGACATACACTGTTATGAATGTTCTCAGGTTATCTACTGACATATTTTGGACATGTCCTTATTTTCAGGCCTTTGCCCCCCCACTTTGTCAGCCTTGGTCCACATTCATTGCACTAAGGGGTTCTGAGCATACCTCTCCACTGCCAGATTTTTCACAGAATGTCCAGATGTTTGAACCATACTTTTGTTCAGTTCCACAATTTATTTCATGGGTCCAACATTGTCTGGTAAATCACAATGATGATCCAAGGATTTATGTCAGTAAATAAATTACATGACATTTCAGTGTCCATCATCATATCCTTCAGTAATTGTCTGCCGAAACACACACTGTTGCTGTAACACGTCTTCATTTGTAACAGCGATTCTTGAAATATGTCTGTATTTGTGGCCCATCCCCCTCCCCTTTTACAGCCTTTGTACAGGTTCCTTGCACTAACAGGTTGAGAGGGATGGTTCTGAAATAAAATTGCACTGCATTTTATATACAAACATATATATATATATATATATATATATATATATATATATATATATATATATATATATATATTTTTTTTTTTTTTTTAATTTTATTTTCCTTCCTTTATATTTTTATATATGTATATCTATATTATGACTACATTTTCATATATATGTTTCATTAGACACACACACACACACATGTATATATATATATATATATATATATATATATATATATATATATATATGTGTGTGTGTGTGTGTGTGTGTGTGTGTGTGTGTGTGTGTATGTCTATATACAACACAAAAAAGGTTCCAAAAGGCTTTCTCCCTAATTTTGTATGCCTCTATTTCATATGTTTGAAAAAGCAACATTAATTCCTTCAGCTCAGCTGGTGTAGTGGCACATTCCTCTGACTATAGTGCTCCGGGTCATGGGTCCAACACATGGGGCTGTTTTTTTATTAATGTTAAATGACCTGAATGCAGGATTTCATTAAAGCACTACAAATTTTCGCAGCTCAGATGGTGTAGTGGTATGTTGCTGTGATTATAGAGGACAGCATCGTGGCTTTGAGACTTGGCTGTGCTGACTATTTGGTTGCTGGGCAGAACAAGGTCTGATGGATACAGACTGATTAAGGCACATTTATGCATATTATACTTATAATGTTATATTTAAGCAATAACCCACTGCTGGGTGTGGGTAATGCTGCATTTACTCACAGTTGGTGTGGTTTGTTCACAAGGCCGAAGCCCAAGTGACCAAATGATGCCGACCGTGGGTACATCTAGTACTGCCCACACCCACCCATGGGTTATTGCTATTGTACAATGACATTATTTAAGAAAAACAATACTTACCTTTCTTATATAATGTCATTGTATCATGCCACCGTGCTGCCCTTCCACAGTTTTCTGGTATCCTCCGGCATTTCTGATTTACTGCGTATGCATAAGGGACGTGTTCCCACACTTATGCAGTACATCAGTGCCGTGCAGAGGTAGCGACGGAGATAGGGAGATCTCCATTGCATTTTTTAACATATCTCAGTATGTTATATAAGTTGAAGAACTCTTATAACATAGTGAGATATATTAAAAAAGCAACAGAGATCTTCTTTTCTCTGTTGAAAGGAAGATCTCCATTGCATTTTTTTATGATATCTTGCTATGTTATACGAGTTCTTCAACTCATAACACATAGCGGGATATGTTAAAAAAATGCAATGGAGATCTTCATTTCTCTATTGCTATCTCTGCAGACAAAAAAAAAAAAAAACAGGAGATATACAAATGGAAAAAGTCCAGGCAACTGGACCTTTTTCCATTAGTATACTCTCGGATTTACAACGGGCACTCTGTTTGGGCTGCCCAGTTAGTGCACTCATTTTTTATGTTAATGGTCAGTCATTGTATAATATAAAATAAATATTTACAGACACATTACAATTTAATGTTTACCTTCCATGACATCCCCCTATGTGCTTTCATTACATTATATTCTAGTGTGACTATACTGAATGGGGCACGTGTGATTATATGGGGGTTTCACATCTTTTCTACACTGACATCTCACTTTTGGAACTGCTACACTACCCTGGTTGACAAAAAAATAGTTGCTACATAATTTACGTTTACTAAAATAATTTTAACACTACTTTCACATGAGAAAATAAGCTGCCTGTCTTGGGACTCAAACTGTGAACACCTGCATGTAAAGTTGCAACTCTAACCACTACACTATCTTGGCTTAGAAGCGTTACTTATTTTCATTAAGCTCCTATGGGATGTTTAAGCTGTACTGTACACACCCACATAGCTACACTTAAACATTCCTTAGGGCATTACAAACAAGGATATATTATTATTATTATTTATGTAGGGTATATGGGTGTGTATTGTGGTGTTCTGACAACTACTTGGGACTGTATTTGTGGCATAATGGCAATGACTGGGCTTTCAGGATTCTGTGTGTGTTTCATGCTGATGTGTGACATGTTTTCTATGGACTTTCTTGTCTTTGTGGGGCTGTGCATGTGCTTATTTCCATTTTGGGATTTATCCCCTGTTATGTGTGCATACCTCTAAACCTCTTAGAACAAGAATTCTAGACATAGCCATAAATAACAGTGGGACAAAGGCCAAAATATAGGGACAATTTTTAAATATTGCTCTTGCCAACTTAGAAAGTTGATAGAATAACAGGCTTTGATTTAGCACGACTTTTCTGAAGGGTATAATACCTGAAACTCAAATGTCTCTCATTATTTTCGACTTCAATCTTTATTGATTTTTCACTAATTTGCCAGAACACCATCATTTTATGAAAAGTGGACCATGAATTTGAGGCAAAGATCTGGATATTCTGTGAAAATCTGTACTGTTGAGAGGTATGTGTGTGCATTTGCACACATTTCCTGCTTCTGCAGGATGCAGAAGTGCCATACTGCACTTTAGCAATACAGGTGGTGTGTCACAGTTACTGTGACATACCCCCTGTATTGCTTTCCTCTTTGCTGGTTTTATTTCATTGTCTGTGGACACTGAAATCATATAGTTTACATTTCAGTGTTGGCGGACAGTGAAATACTGGCATCATATTAGAGTTACATTAGAATATTATGCAAGTTGTTCTTTTTTCGGCTTTTCCCGGTTAGGGGTCGCCACAGTGGAACTCCGGTCCGCTAATGATTGGTAGTAGATTTTTACAGTGCCGAGGTGCCAGCCCGATGCCCAACCATCAACGAAGGCACGCCCATTCATGCATATCTTTCGAACGCCACCCAACCATGGGGAGGACATGCAGACTCCACACAGAAGGTGCTCCGAGAATCAAATGGGAGAACTCGAATATTATGCCAGTACAGCTTAGAAAGTGCCGTATGTCACTTTCTGAGTGCAGGGGGTGTGTTTAGTGTCCGTGCACTGCACAGACATGCCCCCTGCACTCGTACATGGATCATGTCCATGTAGAGAGTACAGCAGCGTGCCTTCATGCATATGCAAGGTGCACTGCTGCTCTACATGGACACGGAACACTCCGTGCAGGAATATCACTATGAATCCTGGGGAATATCTTACCAAAAAGCAAACACTATTTTAGAGTCCAACATCATATGTATCCCATCAGCTTCTATAGCTAAGTTACACTTCTGGATTTTAATATTAGTTGACTACTGGATGGCAGGATTATTACATTAAAACTATTTTGTTAGGTGTGATATAAGCTCTATAGAAATGTTTCCATTTGGAAATCTTCCAAAATAATGAGGATGTAGTTTTCCATGCAGATTTTGATACCATTTTTTTTTGTTTTTGTCTGGGAAGATTTCATTATTAAATTGCATAGAATAATTCCAATATGAAATAACAGCATATAATGGATAAGAACTGAGGATTTTATAAACCTTAAATAAATGTGATTTATTGATTTATTAGTTACTACATTTTTATTAACATTAATTAAAAAATCTAAAATATTGGGACAAGATTCCATATGAATATCATGTATACTATTTACTTTAAAAACTACAAATTATCTACAAATTTGTAAGAACAGCTAATTATTTAAATCTAAACTGTATTTCCCAAGAAGATAGTCTGAAGAATAAGGTGTAATTCCATTTAAAAATTGGTGCCAAAAATTAGATTACTCTTTTTCAAGTCTAAGCCTAATAAAGTCGTGTTTCTAAACATTCATTAGTATAAGCAATAGGAAACAGGGAAAAATATAATTTTCTATAATAGGCTCTGAATAAATACATTTCTTAAAAGAGAAAACGTAATTAATGTAAGGGACAAAATAAGAATTATTAGTTCCATTAATACAATAGTCTTTTAAAATCTGATACAAATGTATTTGATATAATTTGTGTATGGGATGAAGTAATAATCATTATTAATGAGTAAAATGTTTTCATGAATTAACTTCCATTTTGAAGTTTATGATGTATTAAACCATAATGCTATTGCTTTATTTATGACTGATGTAGCATATAATTTAAGATCTAGAAAAATATACCTCCATCCTCCCAGCTTATTGGATGCGATTCAAAAGAAATCCTTGGTTTATTTGGATACCAAAGAAATTTAAGGAGAATAGTATTTATTTTTATTTAAAAAGATTTGGATGGGATTAATATTATAGATTAAATAATAAATATAATTTTTGGAAGAATTACCATCTTAATTAAGGTTAGCCATACATTGTGAAAAATAATTTATTCCAATTAGTGGTTAATTGAGGAAAATTTTACTGTTACGTTACATGCCTTTTGGTAAACAATATTAAATTAGTGTTTCTTACCTGGCTTGTGTTTCTCATTCATTAGCTTACAAAACATGCCAGCTGCAGTATGCAGGTATCTATGAGAAGTATGAATGAATAATGAAATACAGACTTAAAATACATGTAAAGTTCCTTTTCACATAATCAGTTTTGTTGTTCTGAGGCTCGCAGTTACGAGGCTCAGAATTAAAAATGATTACCATTTACTGAAGTTGCAATAGTTCATTCCAGAGTCTAATACAAAATCTGCAACTATTCATTACAAAAGAGTGTTAGATCTTGGGAAATCTACATTTTGACCCAAAACATATAGAATTTTAAAATTCTGTTCAGCAGAGGTAACTTAGTAAAGACAAAGTAAATGAAAAGAACTGACAGCATTAACATTTATTTCTGCTGCAGTTCACAATGAGAGATTATTTTCAGAAGCATAGCAGCCATCCCCAGGCACAAAGAAATAGGGGGTGGGATCAACAGTCACAGATGGGGTTTTATTTCAGTACCAGCATTTATAAATGAATGAATGCTTATACTGTAATTAGTGTCAGGAGTGAAAAAATAAAGCACTTAGTATCAAATTTCTTGTTGTAGTGTACATCTAGATAATCATTTTCAATCTGTTCCTTCTAGTTTCTCTGGTACAACAGAAAATCTCAGATTTTCTCTATGTGTGATGTCCTCAAATTATACAATTTTTTAACATCTCTTGAGCAGTCTCATACTCAGCCAACCTTTTCTTCATTTCATCCTCTAATTTTTGCAGTTTTATCAGCTCATCTGAATATCTGTTTAAAGCTTCTTCCATTTTTTTTACTCGTTTATTTGAGTTGACATACTCCTTCAATGTTTCATTTATTTTAATCAGCTCTGTTCACATTTGACTTATTGTTTCCTCTAGATTACTAGAAGCCATGTCTTGCACCAAAGTTGGAGATTGAACTGATTTTTGCTGAAAAGCTACTAGATTCTTCCCAGTCAATGTTTTCTCTTCACCTTTTCTAACTGAGTTTTCTTTCAGGCTCTCTTAGTTTCTTCTTTGCAGACATCCAGTCAATGTACTTATTAGCCAGCAACTGAATTTTACTCAAATGGACACTATCTCTAGCTGCAGTTTCTCAGTTTCTGTTTTCACACTGGAAGAGCTGAAGTCAAGCTGTTAAACAGTGTGCAGCCATCTTGGAAGTCCAGATGTCAAGAGGCATCTTGACATGGGGCAGCAAACACAGGAAAAGTTTACAAGACAGTGGAGCTGAGAATGCAGGTCTCATGTAGGGACCACTGCAATGGATGGATATGGTGGGGCTAGAATTCCCCATGACACTGTTAACAGTGTTGGAATATGATCTGCATTGTATCTGCCATTAAGGTCTCCTGCTTCTCTTTCAGATGTAGCCTTTACTCCCTTTGATAACCACCTTAGTTGAACACCTTGAGTATGCACATGTCCCTGGTTATGGATGACACTGCCAAATAAGTCAGTGAAGGTGGCACTCTCTGTCCTCTACATAGAGGTGGACATGGTGCCAATGTATGCCACCATGAACCTCAGGAGGCCTATCGTGCATTGTCCCTGGACTCCACTGCTTCCAGGAGGCATTGGCATCCTTACAGAAGCCAGGCAGCACAATAGTCATCTTCATGTTGGCTTGAGAAGCTGTAGACAGTGCTCAGATTATAATCCTTCATGTCTGATGATTGGCCTCAAGCACCTCCTACATATATCCCCATCTGCATGAAGCAAGTTCATCCCTGACCCTTTTCAAAAGAAAATTTGATAACTGGATGGGAAATCACAAATTCGCCCTGGTCCAGTCCCCATGTCTCTGATGGACAGAGGCTGACAGTAAGTAAATGAATCTCCAAGTAGCATACTCCATCACACATAACCCTTAGCTACATCTTTACTAACATACCCTACCATATAGGCATACAAGGAACTCTGGGACAAAACTGGGTTGGATTGCATGGTTCGGCTTGTAAAGACCCAGGTGGTCATTAGCCTAGTATAAACCTATGGCTATATGAACCTATAAACCTATATCAAGGGCTTGTTGGAACATTTGACAATGCTGGGAACTCCTGGTAGCATGCTGTATGGGGGGTATAAGCACCTCAGATATAGTCCACAAATCTGTTGCTGCAGCACCATGGGGAAACTATTATAGTGTTCTGAGACATGGGTACGTCCCCCTTGACATGAATGACATGACTCCATACTGGGCAGAAACAAGCATAAGTGTGGATGAGACCATGTTATCATCTTAGTTAGTTGATGTAGAACCACCCAAGAGAGAGATAGAGAGTGCCAATGTATTCAGAGATTCAGTGTATCTTGACATCATTGGCAGACACTGTGCGGATGCTAACTTCAGCCTGATATCTGACCAAAGCATCTTCAGGTGTTAGTGTAACAGTTGTCTGGCCTGTAAATATACAATACAAGATGTAACCAGGTAATTCTGAATCCCCTTGCAATATATGAACCTCACTGGTATGCATGCAAATGCTGGGTGGAATCATGCAAGTATACAACATACCCATCCCTTTGCTAGTATTCCTCTGTGTTTGAACACCTGGTTACCTATGAGGAAAATATGCACTGGTATCTGTGTTCTCACTGTGGTGCTTATATGTAGTGCTGTTTAATAGCAAGTGTGGTATGAATGCTAAGCTGTTTGCTATCCCTGTGAGATATCAGAACTTCTGTTCAGTCCTCTGGATATTATACTAATTCCCTCATTGTCTCCATGAAGGTATGCTAACTATAATTTATTATCTGTGAGGATTGCAGTGGGAGATACCCTCCTGCAGGTGATAATCTGCCTGTACCTATCATCTGTGCTTTTGTTCAAGACCTATCTTCTCATGCAATTAGCATTCTTACAAAATTGTTGTGCCATTCAAGTCTTCCCCCCCACTGTATTGCTGTAAGTGACCATTATAATGTACATGAGGTCGCACAGAGTCCTCTGAACATCACCGCACAATCCATAGGTTCTGAGTGTCTTTATCAGGACATTCTCAGCTTAGTTGAGGTTTCTTAATCTCTGTCTTCTCCCCCCTGTGGAGGCCATCAAAACATCTATTACCGCCCATTCAAAAAAGGATGTAGTCAATTGTACTTAGTTAACTCTGGCTTCCCTTATTCCTCTGCTTAATAGTACTTACATCATAAAATGCATCCATTTCATGTACTTCTCAGCATCTATAATATTAATTATGTTTATATATTCCTCACTAAACATCTTTATGTTTTCTCATCCTCAAATATATAACATATGTTTCACTTTTAAAAGCAAATTTTCTTACCTGTAAACATTTATTCATGTGGACATACTCATGCTTTACTGAAATTCCATGCTCAATAATTCATTTAAAATTTTGTGGACTTTGCCAAGTCACAAAAAAGTAATTACAAAACCTATTATCCTTCCTTTACCTCCACTTTAATCAATATACATAATACACTGGATGCCCTTCCCTGTAGCTCAGTACTGCCCTTACATTGAGGCACATACTGATGTAATAATTTCACTATTAATATTACAATATTAAATACAAAATTGTAAAATGTCATTATAATAGAGTTTTTTTGCAGAACATGCATAACAAGCAAAGAAATAACTTCACAATGTAAACAGTGCATTGTTAGGCACACGGATATACATAGGCACACTAAAACAATGGTCTGTATTCATGAATGACTAGTCTCCATGCTGTGAAACACACATAACAGTGAGCTATTTTTATTCATTTAATAGCTCTAAATTTCATGTAGAGATGCCAAGCATAGGTAAATGGCAGAGTATGCTAATGAAAGCATAACTAGCTGAATTGCATGCTAATTAACCAATCCAAGATGGTGGAGCCATTTAGAAGCAATAAAGTAATTGTGTAAATTTGGTGTAGCTCTCTGCCATGAACTCCAAAACCTATTGGAATACAGCCACCATCACACTTAGAAATAAAAGCAATGTTAGGAGCTGATGCTGCTCTCTTGCATGTGTATGTGCAACAGGCTCAAATCTATGCTACTACTGATGATGATAGACCTCATTCAAGGAAAAGAAGGGTGTTAAGACCCCATTTAACAGATTGTATGATATTGAAATATTAGAGTGATACAGGAGCAATAGGGAAACACTACTGGAACTCTGCATCCTCTGCTGCCCCCACCTCACACACAAGGAGAAATCAAGGAGAACCTCTACCAGTGGAAACAAAGGTATGTGTAGCATTAAGGATATTAGCTACTGCTAAATTCCAGAGATCCACAGGGGATATATTAGGGGTGTCACAGGCAATAGCCTCCAGAACATTGCACTAATGTCTTAATGCTTTGCTAGAACATGCAAGGAAATCCATTTTCCATGCACACCAGAGGAGAGAGCAAGAATAATGCAGAAATTCAAACTTCCATAAAGTTTGGGGGCCATAGACTGTGCTCACACAGAAATAAAAGCCCATCTGGTGAGCAGGGAAGGACATACATCAGCAGGACAGGGTTTCACTCAGACTACTGCCAGGTTGTATGTAATGCCTAAGGGACCATCCTCAATGTGTGTGCAGGCAACTCAGGCAGTTACCAACACATATGGCACACCTCACAGTTTTACAGAAGGTGTGCTAGGCGTGATGTTCCACAAGACCATCTGCTGGGTGATGCAGGTTATACACTGGAAATGTGCCTCATGGCACCCATCAGAAATGCACACATACCCACAAAAGAAGGATGGCTACAGGCAGACTCAGTCAGCTCTGCAACTAGAATAACCACGCTACCCTGATCAGCCGTGTCAATCTCAACATGTCCTACATCTAAGGCCTATGTGGAATGGGTATGCTTAGGCATACTGACTGTGTCCTAAGTAAGACCAGTGGATGTATGAACCACAATCTCAGTGTCAGACTGAACCTCTGCACCGCTTACTGTGCCTATATATCACCACCATCATCATCAGAGGCTACCGATACTCTGACATCAGGTGATACAAGTTCTACATTGCCACTGTCAGGTCAGGATAACCTGTGATAATAAGTAAGAAACACCAGAAGGAGAGAAACAGTGACAGGAAATGATCCAAACTGTATTCTAAACACTCATGTTAAACAATTTAAAATGCTAAAGGAATACAATATTTTTATTCTCTCCATGACTTACAGCTAACTAATGATTATTACTAATCAAAGAAAGTTTGTGCTTACCATGTATAGGTCTTTTATATGGTAATTCTGACGTCCCTGGTAAAAGAGGAAGGCAGTGGAAAGAAGGCTAATAAGCATCACAATGCAAATGACAAAAGGACAAGAGAATAATGCTTTGCCTATTTTCCTCTTGATAAATATCTCAGAATCAATCAGACTGACCATTCCCCCTAATACAATCTGTTGGACTCAGTTTCTTCTAAGGCACAACATCTCAGTGTTTCCAGATGTACAAGTAATAACACATAAATATGTCTAGAATGGCAGTAAATGCCATATGTATATATATATATATATATATATATATATATATATATATATATATATATATATATATATATATATCATACCTAAAAGTTCTTCTTAGGACACACTTGGCTTATTGTTGACATCAGCACCAACATCAAAGAGTCTGTGTGAACCTTTGTTGAGCTGTTGGGATCTCTGACAGTGGATAGGAATTACTCAGTTTCAGTGAATGGTGGTTCAGTAGCAAGCACCCCTCCTGCAGCCATCTGGTCTCATGCTACCGTAGCTGCCCTCCTGCGTGTCACTGTAACCTGATTATAGTTTCTAGCTATGTGGCTATGTTTATGTCAATGGCCACCTCTTGCTATATGCTTTTACTGGCAGACATCTCACCACAGTCTTTGTCAAACAGGAAGGATGCATGGCGATATAAGGCTTTGATTATGACCTTGTTCTCTTCATCACTGAATGGTGGCTTGTGTGGAACAGATGGTCTGGGTGCCATAATCCTGTATGACATGAAACAGAAAAAAGAAAAAAACACATTTGTAGCACATTATTCTCCTCAAATAAAATCTGTGCACCTGTCCGGAACACAAAACAATTGAAAACACAATGCTCATTTTGGACTACACACAAGCTAATGGAACCCCCCCACACACACACACAAAAAAGAAAATTAGCCTTGCATCCATTCTGTTAACATTTCTGTAATTAGGAATTCAGTTGTGTAACTGACTACTGGATGGCAGGATTATTAATAACTAGGTCAAAATTTGAAGTCAAAATACCCAGACAATTTGATTTGGTCTCTCCACCCTTCTATGTGTCACCATGGAACATCTGAAAATCCTTCACACCTCTGTTAGCTACCCATGCACAACTCCTTGAAGTTAATAATAAACACAATACACTTATCTGCAGCATCTGGTGAAATTCCAAGAGCAAATGGTAACACAATACTGTGATGTAACCATACCATTTATTGACAAACTTGGAAAGCACAGCAAGAACTGACATATCTGCAGTTGATTTACAGTGAATGAAAAAAAATGCATACAGATAAAAAATGTTTTTTTCTGTTGCATATTGAAATACATTCTGAATATGAAAATATAAGCAGTTTATGAAGAGGGCAAACATACCTTATGAAATAGTGCAGTAACCTGTAGAAAAATCTCATTCAAGTAACTAGCAGTAATGTTCTGTCTGTATCAAATCAGTCTCCCCTCCTTCCACTTCCATAGCTACACCATTTCTTATTGTAGATTCAGCCCCCTGAGCACTGTGAAGATGCAAATAAGGTGTTAAATCATTACCATTCATGAATACCAAAAAATCACTTGGTGTAGGGGATGCAAAACATGGTGTAAGTAGATATTCATTGCCTGTACTCCTTATACTGCAAGGAGGGGCAATAACAATTGTTAACTGCTAATGGTTTGCAAGTATTGATTACTCTGACTACAACAACCATAACAAACAATACTGAAGTGATTCTTGTATATTGTGCACAGTAGACTTAAAAATGTAGAAGCACCTTGACAGCTATGAGAACAAGATTAATAACATTGATATTCTAGTGATAATAGTACACTCTCCATCGTCTGCTTAAAAATCTTTCTGAAATGCTGATCAAGCAAATGAGAAAGGAACATTTTCTGACATTCTTACTGCTGGAACCAAATTTTTATGGTCTGCTAAGTCAGATCTGTATGGTATATACATTTTCTGATTACTGCTCTAAGCCTGTCTTGGTAAAAAGAGGGATAAAACAGAACTGTGTGTTGTTATTGCAACTCACAGACATTTAAGAAACATCACAATGCATTTTCATTATTATTCTTTCATATGTATTACTACTGGTAAGTTTTGTTCCTTTATTGTGTTCATCATTTGCATGGATTTTGGCAAAATGGACTTTGGACTGGCAGTGTTTTCTGGCAGTGAATGAGAGTCTACTGCCCAAGGTTCAAACTGAGAAATTTAATTTGGAATTCTATCATTAGCACATTTTAGAGTGGCAGAGGGGCACTTTGCTACAGCACTCTGAACAGCAGTAAGAGAAGAACTTCTACATCTCACCTAACTATCATTGTAGCACACAGTATAAATGCAGTGATATGTTTGCAGCATATGTGAACATACATCATGTGTCTTTCTAACAGTATCGCTGATGGAAATACAAGTTATGTTTGTCCTCGTGTTTTGTGGTGTGGAATATAAATTATCTTTTTTTATTTGCCTTTGTAATTTCCACACTGTTTAGCAGAGTGCAAACAGGGCTCACAGGTGAAGGAAAAAGTGAACAATTTCATTTCTGCAATTTCTATTAGTGTAAACACTTTTGTCACCACTGCATGGTATTTGTCATGACTGAGT
The DNA here is from genome assembly GCF_019279795.1 of Protopterus annectens. NCBI lineage: Eukaryota > Metazoa > Chordata > Ceratodontiformes > Protopteridae > Protopterus > Protopterus annectens. The sequence continues at coordinate 698,481,060 of NC_056743.1, forward strand.
GATGTGTACATGATATATACCTCTCTCTTTGGCATAAGCTATAAATGCAGTGACTCTGGACACATAACAGAGCTGTTCTAGGGTTCATATCCATACTACATGAAGGTAATGTGGAAATTATTACTCAAGATTTATGACTTACTTTCAACACAACTTCATATGCTATGTTTTTCTGCTTCTTGCCGTCTACCTTGCTTGCTGCTGATTATAAAGCAATCAAGCTTACCTGCATAAGGAAAAAAGTGAAAATGTTTATTTGGTTAGCCTTCTGTAATGCAAACAGGCTTAGCAGCAATGTGTGGACACCAGTGCTCTAGACAGTACTGAATGGAGACCAGCCACTTACTGTCTAACTGTATCTGTGGCACAAGGTTTAAGTGCAATGACTTTACAGACAGAACACATGTGATCCAAGTAAAACTTATTTTACAAAGGGTGTCAGAATGCTGTTTTTAACAACAATTTGATTAGGAAGGTAACACTACATTAAATGGCTATCATAATTAGGTTGAATGCCAAGAAATATCTCATTAATGCTTAGATAACTCATTTTTCTATGTAGGATATCTCATTCATGATTTACTCAGGAAACCCAGTTGATTGTGTATGTAATTGTTTAATCAGGATAATTATGATAATTAACTAAAATGCACCTGCATATTTATGATGGGCAGAATACTTAGCTAAAATCATCTTGACTCCTTACATAGCCTGACTGTGTTTAGGACAGTATGTGTTATGAAGTATGTATGTATCATACCACAACCTGTATTACTCAGCTCATGAAAGTGTATCCATCTGACATATCTTTGCAAACAGTAATACTGCCACTTCATACCTCTCAGCTGTCCAGATTTTTACAGAATTTCCAGATTTTTGCCTCATATTTTTGGTTCGTTCCTCATAAAATTTTTGTTTTTCTTGCAAATCATTGATGATTGAAGGCACTAAATAATGTCATACATCTGAGTTCAGGCTTCATGTCTGTCAGAAAATGCATACTAACAGGTCATGCTATTCTAGCAACCTTCTAAGGTTATAAGAGCAATGTTTAAAATCTGTCCCTGTTTTTGGGTCTTTGTCCCATTATTTTAGACTTTGTCTAGATTTCTTGCACTAAAAGGTTGAGAGATATGTGCCTCTTTCATGGGAATGCAGTTCGCAAGACTTCTTAAAGTCACACACATACAGGCCTAGCTGACGTATATCTCCATTCATACTGAATGCAGTTTATCTGCAATGAACATGGTTGAAAGGGAGCTTTGTAGCATTGAGAAATAACTTTGCTTGAATTTTCATTATTTATTCCATAGGTTTGATTCCCAAATTGTACGACTAACTTTTCACAGTGTGTAATTCCCAAAAAATGATGTCCCAAGTCATCCTATTTAACCTCACAAACACCAAGCCTAGGCATTAAGCATGTCAGTGTTAACCATTAGATCAGTGTGAATAGGTTGAGCATCACACATGGCAAATCTTACCACTGTGTTTAACTTCTTTTTGATAAAATAACTTTCTCTTTGCTTGCCAGTGGCTCTCTCTGCTTTCCATTGTGCAAATGCAGTTGGCATGGTTGTGTGTGTTTGTGCACTAGCTATTAAATGCAATATTGGAATTTGGTGCCAATTCAGATATAGAATTGCTTCCTGACTTCTGCAGGCATGACTGGTGAAGGAGATGATGGTGCTAAATTTAGAGCACAAAGGTAAGGTGTTGAGGAGTCCAAGATTTTTGTGGCACTCCACATGAAGCACTACAGCTGTATGCTGCTGTATGGGGACTACACTGGGTCTCAGTACAAGACTGAGGCTTGAAACAGATTAACCAAGGCTGTCTCCAGTGCAAATTGTTTCCCATTGTAGTGACCTGAAAAGGTGCAAGAAGGACCTCCTTAGTCAATGGGATGATGAGTTTAGAATTGCTGGCACCCCTCACTTGTGTAAGTATACAGATTCATCACCAGTCTATGATATAGAATGGAGTAGACAGCCAAGACTGGTATTTATTATATTTTCATGCCTCCTCTTCTTCTCTATTGTACAGCTGCTATGACACTGCAGCAAACAGGCAGGCACAAATAGAGAGGTTAAATCACCCCTGAGAGTCACAGGGTACATATGCATCAGGCCTTACTGTAAGCCTAGTAACTATCATAATTATATGCAATATAGCAATACTGAAATAAATAGTTGTATTTATTGTATCATAGCAGTGCAATTGATTAATGGTACCACAGAATAAGACCTTCCCATCAAACCTGGATGTGGCAAAGATGTATAGTCTGGATAATAATAAATGTGTAGTTTGTGAAATTATATAGTCATATGACATGCCATGGATCTAATTCTCTCTTTTTTGTCTCACCCAACCCTTGTCTCTCTCTCTCTCTCTCTCTCTCTCTCTCTCGCTCTCTTTTTTGGACTGTTTTATATGGCTTAAAAATGTTCTGTTGTCATACATTTCTGCTTACAAAAACTGACATGAAGCTCAGAGAGGTAGACCGACCACTGTGGATCTGCCTGCCATCCCCCCACAGGTTACAGCACCAACATCCAGCACTTCAGAGTCCCAAGCTGTCAGCACTGCCTTCACAAACTCTGCACTGCCTGCTCCATCTGCATCAGGTAGTTCTGCCCTGGATGCTGGTGCAGTGGCACCTTCTGGGAGTAGCTGTAATGGAGGTGTTGATTTTGTCACCTGGCGAGGGATGACAGTGCTGGTGGAGGTTGTCAGGAAAAGGGCCTCAGTGCCCAAATCAGCTGCTTAGAAAAGGTGCTTTGTAATATTACTAAGATGATGCCTTGCCAAACACTGACACAGGAAGCTGAGACAGTGATGACAGTTCTGAGGGTAAAGACTAGATTCTCACTGTTCTCAGGCTTGAGGTGGGTGTGCCTCCAATGTCCAGGGCTTATCCTCATAATGGTGTCCCCCAATCTTTTGTGTCCATCACCCTCTCTCTCTCTCTCTCTCTCTCTTGTTTGTCCTGTATGTCTGTGCCTGCTTCCTCATCTAACCTACCTATCTGACCCTCCCATTCTTAGGCTCCTTCCCCAACATTTGTCTCTCTTTGAAAGTAAAAAAAATAAAAATAAAATAAAATAAAAACTGGGCACCTGTCCCACAAAAATAAAGACCCATAAATGGCTCTCCGCTTCACCTATGTGTCTTCTTGACATACTGCATTTGGTACAATTGGTTCTACAACATTATTCTGTTGTTGGCACTTACCCTTGGTGTGGTGATGGTCTGAATTCAGCAAATTCTATCTACACTTCTATATTTATGTTGTGAAGAAGTGCACAGCTATGGTTTTCTCCCACTGCCTTCCTGCAAAAACCTCTGTTCTTTCCCCTGCATCCTCCCCTCTGCTTGCCTCCCCATTTCATCACTTTCCTATCAACTCCTTTTTCACAATTAATCTGGTAAAAAGAAAATGGAATCACACACAACACACGTGGCCAGAAATGGCTCATAAGAAAGTCTTCATTTTTTGTCCTAGGCATTTGTGAGGACTTTAACATCACACACCAATGCCAAATGATGGCGAATGGCTGTTTATGTGCTATGGCAAAACCTAGTCAGTTGTTGCCATCACCCACAGAAGTCTGGTTATCCTTGCACAAAGGTGCTTAAACATGCTGTATGGCAGAATAAAGGAAATCTTTGGCAACAGTTACTCTAACAGTTCTTTGATTACTGGTTGTAGCAAAGTGCAACTTCATTTACTGACTGATGACATTAATCACTGGTCTGAAGATTGTTTTGGCCATAGCATCAAGTGTTCAGTTCCAGCTGTATGTCACATTATTTCATACTGTGATGTTATACTTCTATGATATGTTTCATGACATACATCTTAATTTTTATCCAGTTATGACCTTTACCAGATTTTGAGTACTGTTGCAAAAAGCATTTGCAAACACATCCATGTACATAAGGAAAATTTAAGTCACCCTTATTCTACTCATGTCTTCAGCAGGTTTTGCTCATCCTACAGCTTCTTAATCCCCAGAGCCATCATTTAACAATTCAGAGCCTGACAAATAAATAATGAGGACACACCATAAAAATGTGCATTAATAACTCATAACATCACCCTTTGATATGTGTCTGTTCATCTGTCTCTCTCTTCACTCCTTCTCTCTTAGCCCTTTGTACTAGTGACTATTCATTAGGTTGATGGATGTAAATTTCATCTTATGTCATTTTCATGCTGGCATTGCTTTGCTGAAGACTAATACCTGCAGCTTCCATTGGCTGAAGAGCCTGTCACTGTCCCTGCAATGGTGTGATTTTGACATGTTTGAAGTAGGATTTCCTTTGTGGGGTGTTGACATAATGATCAAGTCTATAAACTTAATTTTTCATCTTGACAATGGTATAAAAATCCAGCATTAGGTGAAATTCTTACTGCCTGTTTAGTATGTGATGCTAAATACCATTTCAAGTGTTATTGCAAAATGTGGTGAGTTTTTGCCTTACAATGCATTGCCACAGTTAGTGAAAATAATATGTCCACTGCACCATAGTAAAACAGAGTTAGGGTAATAAATTGTGATTCACTTGTTCTTCCATATGTATCATGCTACTGGATACCATGTAACGTGTAACTGCTGACTATTTAATGCTTTTATTGAACATGTGTCTCTTACAATATGTGGTTGAAAGTTAGCACTCTCTGTGGTAAGCTAAGATAATCAGTGTGTCTGTTCAGTTTTATTTGTAATGCCAAAGGTTTGAATTCTGACATACGTTATACAGTAATATAATTTTTCTCCATATTCATATTACTTGTGTAATTGTGTGCTGTATCTGTTATCAACAAAACACCATCCTCATGTTAGCCTCATGTTTTCAATTTCCTACACCTTCTTCAACCAAATGTATGTAGATGTATTGGTTATTGTCACTCCTGCACCTTCTTTATCCCTACAGTAATCACGTAATGGTATGGAGTAGGACACGTTCTGAATAAAGAAACAAGAAATACAAACACATCATACAGGTGTTCATACATGTGCCATAACACAAACTGTTATGTGTCTCTCCATCTATGTGTCCCTCATCACCCCTTATGTCTCATCACATTATAATGTAACATATTTAGTAGGGTGATATATAACATGTTCATCTTATCTCATTTGGCTACTGTCCTTACAGAGAGGAAGAATAATGGCCACACTTCACAAGACATCCTGCCCTACACACACAGTTAGGATATGTGCTGAGTCATAATAATTATTTCAAAATACAGACCATGCTTATCATTTTTAACAAACTGTACACCCAATTAATGTGTGATTTCCCTTGAAGCATGTCTGATATATAGTAGGTATAAAATATTATTTCATTAGGCATTACTGACGCAATTTGGGTAATCAATATATTTAGGATAGTCATTCCTATATAGTCTTTCAGTCATGATCAAAATTAATTATAATTACATTATGATATCCTTTGTGAAATAATCTGCCTACTGGACTCAAACCCCACTTTAACTCATTTTCATTTAGCTCAATTAGTTTACACCTTGTGCAAAGAGGGGCGGACACGGTGGTGCAGTGGTTAGCATTGTGCCTCACAGCAAGAGGTTCTCCAGTTCAATTTTTGGCTGGAGCGCTTTCTGTGCAGAGTCTGCATTTCCTCCCTGCAGTCGTGTGGGTTTCCTCCAGGTGGTCTGGTTTCCTTCCACATCCCAAAGACATGCTGCAGGTGGATTGGACACTGTAAATTGGTTCTAGGCGTGTGTGTGTGTGTGTGTGTGTGTGTGTGTGTGTGTGTGTGTGTGTGTGTGTGTGTGTGTGTGTGTGTGTGTGTGTGTGTGTGCCTTCTGTGGAAGGTTTGGCACCAGGCTGGGAGCTCAACACTGTAAAATTCCACTGCCACTCATTCTGTGTACCACTGATCCTCTGTGGTGACCCCTAATGGGAAAAGCCAAAGGGAGAAGAAGTTTGCACCTTGTGCCACAGAGAAACTTAGGTAAGAGGTGGAGTTTCTCTACTCAGAACTGTCCAGAGTGTTGACAGCCACTCATTACCACTAATCTTGTCTGTACTACAGAAGGCTAACCAAATTAAAGTTTTTACTTTTTTCCTTCAGCAGAGAACCTTGTTTGTTCACCACCTAATGTCTCTATGACAGGGAAGGCAAATAGAACAATTCATTTTTGAATTAAACTTTGGCCCTAACATGTGAAAGGGTTACTACAATATGAAAAGTGTATATATCCAACATGTTAAGATAAAACAGATCTGTTCTACATGTAATCACAGTCACATTTCCTGTCTGCTCAAAGCCTGACAGGAAGCACCACTGAACACCACTGAGCACTGCTACTTCACATGCTGTCAGACTTCGCCTATGGCATGCGAGTATAATACACTTGCATGTAGATTGTAACAGTAGATAGGTAGGGAGTTTGAATACAGCAGTGAGACTCTCCTGACTGTGTGTGTGTGTGTTAATGTAAATGTCAGGCGTGTCTTACACCTCTTAGTATTGCCAACTTTTATAATTCCACATAGCTGTAGAAGTCATTTTCACACTCATATCTCCCTTGAATGGCCCAGCTGATGTCTTCCCTTCAAAGATGCAGTGTGGCTCACATGCAGTCAGATTACTCTTGTGGTGTGTGCATATGTGGAAGTTACTTGGATCCGAGAGCCTGAAAACAGGTGCCAGTGTCTAATCTAGTCAGAGCCAATAACCCACCCTTTGAGTCAAATGGAAAACAAATATTGGATCAGTAAGTATGTAGCTGTTGGAAGTGAGCTTACAAAGACAACCAAGGAAAAATTCTTTGCCATTTTCTCTGAAGAGAGTTTTGCCCGATACCAAGCAAAATCATGTTCTTGCCTATTAGCTGGAGGGAGAGCTAGAAAGCAGCAGATTTACTAATGTTAAATGAAGTGTCGAAGGTGACCAAAATGGAATTCAATGTGTGACAAAGAGGAAGAACTCTGGTGAGCCAAGAGTGATTTATGAGATAGGCTGTAGCCAGCACTGAGGCATGGCCAGCTACTGATTAATGTTCCAAGTTAAAAACAGGAAACAAGAATGTCTCCAAGAAGCCAATAGGGCCAAAATAGTTCTTCATTCTGTGGTATGGAACCAGCTGCAACCACATATTCTGGATTTGATTAGTGGCTCAAAACATCAGAGAAGCAAGCTGGACAGATGGGACTGAGTGGCCAACACTTGGTCACCCAATGGGGAGGGGGTGGCACCTTAACTTACAGGAGAACATAACTCTGGAAGAGGCAGAGTGTGGCTGCAAGTGGCAAGGAGTTTGTGGAAGAGCATCCTTCAACCAGTATGTGTGAACTGCAGAAAGGGAAGGTGCGCATGTACAAATAAGGTGCTCAGCATCTGGTCCAAACCCTGGGGAAGTTCCCCAACATCCCAGGCTGTAACTGGGCATAAAAAATCCAATGGCTGTCTAAATGATGGTCTCTGTAAAAACAGATGAAGTAAGCAATGGGGAGAAACACAGCTTTCATGTACGCAGCACCTACTCTTTCTGCTAAAGGCAAATAAACTGTGCCAAGAAGAAAAAGAAAAAAAATGCAAGTTTCACTTACCAAAGCAAAACATCACAAAAGTTCACAGACAAGCATAGTGAAGGAGTGGTCTGGAATTTTTGTCAAGGAATTTGAAAGCTAAAACATACTCAAGTGCTTCAGATTTAAGATGGACACGTACACAACCTTTTGCACACTGATGGGGAAAGTCTTAGGATGCAGTCTTCAGATGAGACTTCTGAGAGAATCACAAGGACAAAAAGGGGAGTTCATTCACATATAAAACTTCTTCAGGACTGCAGTAGTAATGAAAAAATGACTTAAGCAGCTAACAAAAACATTGTACATACAGGATGACCGATATCTATGAAGAGAAGACATTTTTTTAAATGGGGAGGGTCTGAAGGGCAAAACTGCACTAAATGTGAGACATTTACATCATCTTTTAGCTGAAGAATTTGGGGGGTGCAAAGTGGTATATCAGCTAACACTGCTGCTTCACACCCTAGTTCTTCAGTTGAGTTCTGTCTTGGACACCTGCTGTGCAGAATCTGCATGTCTTTTTTATCCACATGGGGTTTTAGCAGATGCCTGTAGGTAACCTAATGATCCTCCAAACTGCCTGTAAGTGGTCTGCTTGTATAGGTGTATATATCTATAAGTATATGTGTGGGGGCATATCCTGTAATGAACTGGCATCCCATCCAGTATTAGCTTCTCCAACCGGCATTTACTGATTCCTGGGATAGACTCCCCTCTTCTTATGGCCCTGAAATGAACAAAGCAGATAAAGAATGAATGAGTGAATGAAATAATGGGGTATTATGCTCATAGCAAGTGAAATACTCTTATGGCTGATCATAAGAGCATATGCTTATTAAGCTGAAAATGTAAATTTTTGAAGTAAAAAGTCAAGCAAAAAGTATGCAGAATTATAATTTGTTCTTTAAAAATGGGCATAATTATCCATTTTCAGTGTATAAATCAGTTGTATTAAATAGAATCATAGAAATATCAAAACAAGAACAGGTGGCAGAGAAATAAAAATACAGTTAGAATGGTGGAAGAAAAATGAAATCATTGGTCTGTGTTTGAGCCAGTTCAAGTAAGATGCAAGTGGACAAGGAATCAGCTGCTCCATACAGGCCACAAAAATAGTAGTATGGAAATACTGGGTCCAGCAAAGTGTGACTTGAGATCAAGTGATGTGTGTTCTACATGAAAACTATACTTAAAAGATAAAGGCCAGTATTTATAGTCAGCACAAAAATGTTATGGTAAGTAGTGATGCACAGGGTAGAGGCAAGTCAAGGACACAATTAGCATGTCTACAACACAATAAAAATAGTGTAGTATGCAGCATGGGCAAATAACGACATAATGACATGGAGAGCTAACAGGTACCCAATGCAGATTAGGGATGGCATTTATGCAAATAAATATGGCAGAGAAATTCAAAGATATATAAAACAAAATGCAGTGTGCCAAGCATTCACATAGTCTGACTACCACACTACAATGTATGCAGCAACTGTAGCAGAGCAGCATGTGTTAGTGGCTGCCTTTGTAGCCAGTGCCTGAGATGTGACACAACACAACCCTCTGTTCCAAAGAAGGCAGTAATGTCAGCAGCTGACCTATTAGCACTTGGCTGACTACCAGATTGTGGACTACTACTCTTTGCGGACAAGGATACCATGCAAGAGGTCAAACTGTTAACTGCATATTAAATCAAGGGGGATGTGTGGACAGCCTGCTTCAATGGACACTAAAGCATGTTCATCTTTAACCATGCTATCTAAAGGGATCTTTCACTGACCTACAGGGGACAAGCTATGAATTTAGCAAATGGTCATCTCATGTATCCTACATCAGTTCCTCAAAATTATGTTGCAGCAAATGTAGGAACAAACAATTCCCCAAGGACTGCAGAGGACAGAATCATAAGTGGAGCCCCTCAGGGATCAGTCCTTGGACAGCTCCTTTTTGAAATTTACTTCTGAAGTCAAGGCCAATGTCAGTGGTCTCTGGCTGACTAAATGTGCAGATGATTGCAAATTAGGAGCTGCCACTGAATCCCACACTAGCACAAATGTTCTCCAGGAGGGGCTGACACAGAAAAACAACTGGTGTCAGAGCCATGGACTAAAACTAAATGCCAAGAAATGCATAATAGTTTCCTTCAGGAAGTCATCCACCCTGGGTAACTATCATATTGACAACACACACCTTACAGATGACACAGTAGTCACGGACTTGGGGACACACAGATAGTAATCTAGCCTTTGACCATCATGTGTCTACAATAGTGAGGAAATCATTTTATGTTGCGCAACTTATAAACAAAGGTATCACATCTAAGTCCAAGGAAGTCATAGTTCCACTGTATTCAGCATTCATCCGACATGTCATTGAGTATAATGCCCCCTTTGATATGTACTTAACCAGGCATATCAAACAATTGGAATGTCCACAGAGGTTCCTCACTAAAAGAATACAAGTCTTAAGTAAAATGTCCTATGCAGACCATCTCAAGGCTCTACCCCTGTATTCTGTCTCCTACAGGCTTTTGAGGGGAGATCTATGCCTGACATACACGGCATTCTCAGACCCCACTTGATGGACCTCCTGCATATCCACAAAAAAAAAAAAAAAAAAACCAGCACCAGAATTACCCTTTCTATAGGCTTAAACCTTGCCTGTGATATAAATAGAACCTGCTGGAGAGACAGGTCTGTATCCTAGAGATTATCCCATCTCTGGAACAAACTCTCCATCCATGTGAAGCAGAGTCCCTCCCTAACCCAATTCAACTGCAACCTGGAAAATTGGATGGGGAACAGGAAAGTTATCCCTGGTCTGGCAGCTATGTTTCTAATGGACTCAGTCAACCTAAAAATGGTTCATCTCCCAGGCCCTAGCTTGTAAATGTTTCATCTCCCAAGCCCCTGCTTACGATTATCAAGGGTATCAGAACTTGTTAGCAATTTGGGGTGCATGGCTAGGCTTAAAAAGGCCCTTGTGGTCATTAGCCTAGTAAACACCCATGAACTTATGAACAATTGTGTGGGTGATTCAACCACTACTCACTTGCACAAGACTTGAGAGCTACCTAGTCAAGAGTTTCAGACACAACAGGAAGGGAAGATATTATGAAAGGGAACAGTTCCTAGCAGCAGGGCACATATGCCATGGGCGCTACTGCATGGCACAGATTTATTATTGGGTGTAATATGTATGTAGTAATATATTTTGTTATTGTCTCATCACTTTGCAAGCTGGTCAAAACCTCTGCCACTGAGGAGCCACAGGTCACCAGGACTCCCAGCTGGAGAGAGGTCATCCTGATGATGCAGACATGCAGGGCTCAGTAGTGGTCTCTGTGGCCACTACTCATGTAAACAGTAAAGAATCCTCTTTGAATAGAGGTCCAAAGAGGTCCCCTATGGAGTCCCAATAACATTGGCATACAGTAGTATCATCCAAGGTCCACTGATCACTGGATGCCTACATTATAACCATGGGGCACCTCCAGACACAACCAGTTAAATTGCATGATCGTCAGGCCCTGCATTATAACCATGGGGCACCTCCAGACACAAGCAGTTAAATTGCATGATCGTCAGGCCCTGAACATGAGGTCACAAGAAGAGCAACCTGCATGTTAGCCAAGTTACTGATGTCTCTGTAGGTTGACATGTACCCTTCTCTATTCCTCATCCAAATGCTCCACCCTTCCTTTTTTGCATTCCTTACACATTATTTGTTGTCCAGTCATCCTCTTCTTCAAGTGTCTACCTCGTGCCTCTATCCACAGATGTCATCTTTTTGTCAGCATCACCTGTCTGTGTCTACTTTATGTTTAAGTGCTCCTGCACCTTTCCCTTCTCCATCCATCCCTGCAACAAGCATCTCTCACTACATTCTTCAACTACCCTTCCTCTTTGTATATCAGAAATGGGAACCATTTGCCACAGTACACATGTGACAGCAATATGACACTTTGCTGAACTGACTGAGCGTACATGATCAAAATGTGTTTGGGCATACTTGCTATGCACCTCCAACACTAACCCTGCCTAATGCAACTTGCCCTTATAACAAGAAACCACTAATTTTCTATGTACTTCTCAGAGTACGAATGCTACAAAAGGTCTATACCATGTTGTCGAACTCTTAAAAGTTTGAATGTCATATACTCGACACCATATGATTAAACTTTTAAAAGTTCAAACGTTTCAACGGAGATCTCCATACAGTGCAGAATGGGAAGATTTCCCTTTTCTGCACTGTAGTTCGATCTCGAAGTTGGTATATTTAAAGAGCGAGCTATGTGCTTAAACCGTTCAGGTAGGTTTTTTCTTTTATTTATTTATTTTTATTACATTTTCGAACTTTTAAAAGTTCAATCATATGGTGTCGATCATATGATGTTCGAACTTTTAAAAGTTCTATTATGTAATGTAATATAGACGCTGCTACAAAAGCCCTGGTACATACCTGAGCAGCTACAGGCAATGTTGCACTATGAAATGCTTGATTATTTTATGGCTGAACAACACTAAGCACTTGCCAATGAATTCTAGCCAAACACAAAAAGTGTTTCCCATTCCATAATGAAGTCTAGGGAAACATGGAAGTAAGTAGTAAAACAGATTATTCTTTCCTCACTAGAACTACTACATTTTTCTGCTGACAGCAGCTAAGAGTATTCCAAGGTAGAAAATATTCTCTTGGGTGTGGAATTAGCCTCAGACTCTTTGCTATTATCCGGTTTGTTTAACTGACTTCATGTGGAAGTTTTTGTTTTCATTAGGGGTACTGCACTTATAAACTTTCTCTGGGATTCAGAAACATTTTTCATGTCACTCTAATTAATTTTGCACAAAAAGAGTGGCCACACATCAGATGATAGTGATCCAAAGATAGATATATATTGACAGGCTGAGAAATGCCATAGCCTGCATAACATGGAATTGGCAGTATGACAACATGGAAATGAGGAAATATTATTGAAATAACGGTAAGGGAGGTTGCAAATGATGGTTACAATATGGTGGAGCAATTCAGAAGCATTACACATTTCAGAGACACACAATATCACTAGAGTTACTAATTGCAGTAAACAGGATAGAATATGAGAAAACATGTATGTTTTTAGCTGCCATACTGATGCGTATATGAAAGAAGTTGTTGTCATGGCTGGTAGTTATGGAGATGCATGTCATCACCCTCAGCCCCAAGAGTCAGGCAATGTTTAGCAAACTGTGCCTGCCATAACAGAAAAACATCTTACCAATGCCATATTACAGGCACCATGCATAACTTGGTCAAGACGTTCATTGGCAACTACTTGGCTAGCTGCCCTTGTTGGCAACCTTAAGCCTTGACAATTTCCCTTTTTGTGCTCAAAATAATCTATCCCATTTAGTTATAGATTGGCCTTACCCATTCCATGGTCAATAATTATATATTACCCTTAATAGGAATAACTGGGATCATCCCATAGATAATTTGAGGGGACCCATGCATGGGATAAAGCATTTAGGAGCTGCAACTGCCCATTAGCAGTATAGAGGGCAGTCCTGGGGTAAATTTTCTGTTTCTCAACCACAGGTCTAAGTTGTGCTTGAAAATGGACAGGGATGAACTGTTTTATGTGGATGAAGAGTCTGCTCCATAGCAACGGTATCCTCTCCGAAATATACCCATCTGTCCAAACCATTTTATTGATGTTACAGAAGAGGTTTAGATCCCTGGACCAAGTATTTCTGATGTACAGTAAATCCATAAGTAATGGGTCAGAGGATGCCTTGTATGCCAGACACAGGTCACCTCTTAGCAGTCTGTAGGATACTGAGTATAGTGACAGGACTTTGAGTCAGTCCATGAAGGACATGCTGTTTAGGCCTTATATGCTTTTAGTATGGTATGTGTCAATGTTATATACAGGCTTGTGGAATGCAGTGAGTACTCATCCATGTAGACATTTAAAATGTGTTGCTTTCAGAATCGTAGCTACAGACATCTTTCAGCAACCACTGGAGGACACAGTGGTGGCATCTTAGTTATCTGCCTCAAAGATACTCATCCAGTTCCTCAATACCATGATACAATATATGGGGAAGCATATGTGTCTCCCATATACCACAGAAAACAGGATAGCCCATTTCCCTGAGATACTGAAGATACGGACTATAATAAAGGGCCCAAGTGGGAAGCAGGGACAAATGTAAGTCAGCCATAAGGGGTTCCATCCCAACAACTGCCAGGTGGTCTGCAATGCACAAGGTATATACAATGTATCAGCACAACACCCTGCCAGTGCCCATGGCTCACACATGTTGCACACGTGAGACTAATAGCAGCAGTTTGTGAGAAGTGATTTTCCATTGGATGATCTTAATGGTGATACCGAACATGTCCTGGAGCTATGGCTAATTACACCAATACAAACCCCACAGTCATGGCACAGAAATCATACGACACTGTCGAGAGATCAAGTTATGTTAAGTGTTTGTTTGGCCTGCTTACGGCACACTTCTGCTGTCTAGCTATCTGGTGGGGCAATGCAGTATGACTCCAATACATGCAATACTATTTTTGTAGTGTGTACATTACACAACATGCCAATGTGCAAATTTACAGCAGCACACAGATATTCAGGAGTCAGCAGGTGAAGGATGTGCCTGATGAGGAGCCTATGAAGGAGCCAGATGCAGGGTAAACCCAGCCGAGACACAGGCAGACACAGTACACCAAAGTACTAACTAAAAGGCATGATTTGGCTCACAGCTACGGTCCAAAATAAGCCAGTAAAAATAATGCATGCTATACGACACACAGCCTGTGCTACACCATGCATGGAGTGACCAGTATGCATCAGCCACAAGCTACCCAGTAACACAGCATCTGGGGCAGGGCCCAGTGATCAAATGCACAGATGAAGTTGAGAGCCACAGTGATTAGTGTCAACAACGGGAAGTGCGTGTGAGGCATGGACAGATGATTGTAAGGAGCCAGGAAAACTGGCAAGGGAGGGGTTGTCTCTATTTTCTTGTGGATGGTAGCTGGTGATGCAGGTATGTGTGATTATTATATATTTATATATACATATTTATGTGTATATATATATATATATATATATATATATATATATATATATATATATATATATATATATCATCATCATCATCTTCTTTCGGCTGTTCCCATTATGGGTCACCACAGCGGATCATCTGTTTTCATTTCTTCCTGTCCTCTGCATCTTGCTCTGTCACACCAGCCGCCTGCATGTCCTATCTCACCACATCCATAAATCTTAT
>NC_056743.1:698500910-698530910 GCF_019279795.1 Protopterus annectens
CTATGTTACAGGTGTGGGGGCCTTTTCACCATAGACTCCTATGCCCCGCGACTGTTGCAAGATGTCGCTTGTGGGATGAAGGGCCATTACCAGCGGGTTTGCCGACAGTCCAAGGCAGTGCAGAGTATTGAAGAAGATGAGGAGCCGGGCGTGATGAACAGGGTTCTTCCTTGGCTCTGTCTCTTCCGGGAACCATTCTTGGATTGTGGAGGTGCAAATACGGGCACACCTATAACTTTCAAGCTTGACCGGGGCAGATGTCACTGTTATCTCCAAGTCAAACCTGCACAACTTGTTGGGAGGAGCGCTCCTGTGCTCCAGCGGCGGAGAAACCCTTGCTGGGTCCTGGAGGGACGCGCTGGTGGTTATAGGATCCTTGGAGCTTCAGCTCAGTTACGGACATAGACAGACATGCGAGAAAGTGTATGTTGTACAGGGACTCCATGCCGCTTTTGGGCCTTCCTGCTATTTTGGGACTGGGTCTCTTGAAACGTGTTGACACTATCACCCTGGAGTCTTTGAAGGCCTCTTACCGGAGTTGTGCTCTGGGTTGGGGTAGTGCAGCGGACATACCACATAAAGCTGCAACCAAATGCGGTGCCTTATTCCTGAAGACCCCCAGGAGGATACCACTGCCATTGATGGGAGAGTGAAAGAGGAGCTAAAGAGGATGGAGCTGGCGTTGTTACCAGAATGGAAGAGCCTACCGATTGGTGTGCAGGCATGGTGGTAGTCCCAAAGAAGGACAGTAACAGGTTGAGACTATGTGTAGACTACACTAAGCTAAATGAATATGTATGCAGAGAAAGGTTCGTGCTGCCCTCGGTTGAGCAGAGTCTCGGGATGCTTGCTGGGGCGAAGGTGTTCAGCAAGCTGGATGCTAATATGGGATTTTGGCAAATTCCTTTGTCGTACCACATTCATAACCCTTTTGGCGCTTCCACTTTAACCGCCTTCCCTTTGGCATTAACTCTGCACGGAACACTTTCAACGCATGATGACAGAGGTCATCCGAAGGACTAGAGGTGATTTGTCACATAGACGATGTATTGGTCTGGGGGCGTTGCCAGGAGGAGCACGATGCCCGACTTCATGCGGTACTTAAGAGGCTGGGAGAAGCTGGTATTACGCTGAATATAGAGAAATGTGACCTGTCGAGACACAGTGACCTTCTTGGGCCATGTCATTACAAGTTCGGGTATAAGCCGGATCCGAGCGGACCGTCCATCACGGAGATGAAAGCACCTGCTACAGTGGGAGAACTCAGAAGTTTCCTGGGCATGGTGAATCAGGTGGGAAGTTCATCCTCATTTGGCTGAGAGGGATAGAGCTTTGAGACCTATTATCTAAAAGAATAGCTGGTACTGGGGTGGGATCAGGAGAAGGCATTCAATGATTTAAAAGAGGCAATTACCTCACCCCCAGTTCTGGCTGTGTATGACCAAAGAGATCTGAAGGTTTCCAGATGCATCATCCTTTGGGGTGGAGTGTGTTGCAGCAACAATGGGAGGATGGCTGGAGACCTGGCATATGCATCGAGGTCACTCACCCACGAACGATATGCCCAGGTGAAAAGGAGGCTTTGGCGTCTACCTGGGCATGCTAACGAGATTACCTATTGGGCAAATCATTTTGTCTAGAGACTGATCACAAACCCCTGGTCTCACTGCTGGGGCCAGGCGTTGGATCTTTACCGCCCAGAATTCAACGCTTCGGATGAGGCTGATGCAGTTTTCATACACGGTGCAGTATGCTCCAGGAAATCACTGTGGGTGGCAGATGCCCTGTCACGCTCTCCACTTAAAACCAGGCTAACCCGGAGGAAACAGAGTTAATGGAGGATACGGATATCTACGTGCATAGTATTGTGGAAAACATGCAGGTGAAGCCATCCTTCCTCCAAACCCACGGGAGCAGCTGAAAGCGGACAGTGTGTGTGCGGTCATGGACTTGTGCAGCCAGGGGTGGCCGTGATGCAACCAGGAACCTTTACTGAAGAGCTACTGGCCAGATCGTTCCTCACTGACAGTGAAAGATGGGTTGCTTTTGAAAGATTCGCCTTGTTATCCCCTCTGCCATGCGTAATGAGGTGTTGTCGAAGTTGCATGAGGGACATCAAGGCATCGTGAAGTGCAAAGCCAGAGCCTGTCAGACCGTTTGGTGGCCTGGGCTTAGCCAACAGATAAATGACATGGTCTTAAGATGCAGGACGTGCATCTCAGAGAGAAGAATCCTCCTGAGCCCTCCTCCCAACAGCATACCCTGACCGCCCATGGCAAAGAGTGGGCGCGGACTTGTTTGAATTGAAAGGACAGACTTACCTCCTTGTCGTAGACTACTTCTCCAGGTTTCTCGAGATTGCATTGTTGAACCCTACCACATCCAATGAGGTCATTAGCCACCTGAAATCTTTTTTTGCTCGCCATGGTATCCCAGAGGTACTTGTGTCCGACAATGGACCTCAGTTTTCAGGTCAGTCTTTTGCGCAACCGCTATGGCTTTGATCATGTTACAAGCAGCCCCAGGTTCCGCAGAGTAGGGAGGCGGAGCGGTGCAGACGGTGAAGAACCTGCTAAAAAGTACAGATCCGTACATGGCTCTCTTGGCGCACAGGACAACGCCGCTGCAGAATGGGTATAGCCCTGCGGAACTCCTTATGGGACGACGTTGCGGACCTCCTCCCGATTTATCCCCACAGTTGGACCCTCGTTGCCTGATTGGAGAAGGCTCAGGGGAAAGAGGGGAGAAGAGGGTGTATGGCTTAAAACTACAACAGACGCCATCGGGCCAGGCCGTTGGGGAATGTGTTGCCTGGAGACCAGGTGTGGGTGACAGACCTGAAGACCCCAGGTATGGTAGATCAAAACCATTGCTCGCCGAGGTCTTTCAAGGTAGACGTGCCAGAAGGGACTGGAAACCGTGTGCATTTGATTCCCTTATCTGAGCCTGACTGTGAATCAAACCCTGGGTGTCCGGAAAATGTGCCAAGCAAGATCGAAGAGGCCTTGCCATCTTGCAATGGCCTTCCCCTGGAACTCCGGGCTCCTGGCGACGTGGTGAGGACCAGATCTGGAAGAGTCATTAATAAGCGGACCGCTTGGATCTATGAAGTTCGGGCAGGAATAACAATGTCTTGGGGGGGGGGTTTATAGTAATCCGAATGTGGCTAAGTGAGCATTTGGTGTCCATGTACCAAGTTGTAGTGAAGTGGGAGAATTGAATAGATCTGGGGTTGGTGCTAAAAGGGGCCTTATGGAAAGGAGATGTGGTGTATTCAATGGACTGTGTTATCTTGCCGTAGTTAGTGTTCTGTGGGGGCGGGGGAACGTGCATATATAAAGGCTGCGAGACAGGAAGTTGTTGCATTGCATTGCATGTATGTTGGCCGGTCAATAAAGCTTGGAGTTGGTACCAACTGCACACCATTGTCTCGCGTCTTCTTTTAAGGTAAAAGAATACGACAATATTTTATTATTATAAAATTGTGTTTGTAACATAAGCACCTTTAAATCAATTATCCTAGTACTATATGAACATTTACACTCTCCTCTACATATTTCTGTATACAAGTCTTTGATTTCTGTGCATATTGTCCTCAGTACACTTTTCCTGCCTGTTAACACATCTCTTGTAGTTGCCCTTGCCACTTAACCTCCCCCTCATTTATTTCTGTATTTATATGTTTGATTTATATGCACATTGTACTCAGTACACTTTCCCTGCCTGGTACGGCTTGCATTATTTTCTCTGTGTAACTCTGTGCTGTCCGCACAAGCATACTTAATAGATTTGCCAATAGACAAGCTTGTTCGTTTACTTTGTGTGATCATGCTGCTCAACACGTTTTTGTGACCACCAACACTGTTGCTGGCCATGGAAATGTGCTTGTATTTGTATAAGTTTTATGAATAGCATGTGTGTGCGATGTGTGGTTCTCATCAAGTTTAACATGTAAACATTGTGTAGGGTTAACTCATGATCCTTGGGAATGTTTAATATCTGTATAGAAGATATACCAATTTCTAATGTTCATACTCAAGTTTTATATAATTGTAAGTCAATATTAAAATGCTATGACAATTTAACTTTTCATGAAAAGAGGTCCTGCACCTCTGAATGCAATAAAAAAGTAAATTAAACTCTAATAGGGCACAATATTCTGCCCCATTAAACTTCTTGGTTAGATCCTTGATCTTAACTCAGACTAATTATAACACTCCCCCGGATTCATGAAACCTCTGTGTAAGACTTAATATGTCTTACTCGGAGGCTGCAGTTGAACGGTATGACGTCAGTGTGCCATGAATATTCATGAGGGCATGCTGACTCATCCGTAACTCTTACACGGACTGAGTAGGAAAGCAGGGGGCGTGTCCGACTGCCGAGCAGTCTAAATGTCCACGCCCCTGCAAGCTTTTAAAAAGCATAATGTCAACGCACAAGAGCGAGTTTGCTCAAATGTACTTGCACCCAACACCACACTCCCTAACACTGTAAACCCCCATCACAGTTATAAAACGTAAAAAAGTATATATTTTTTTAAGTCTATGATATAGCTGCCCGTATTTGCACGTGTGTGCGCGGGTGTGCCCATTGCTTAACCACAGTTAGCAATTGTGACATCGAAGAGCATATAAGAACTACTTATGCAAATTCAGCCAAAGAGCAATAGCGTAACGGTAGAGCGTTTGCACAAAGAGGAGGTATTCATTGTTTGAGTCCCACCACTTCCCTTCTTATTTATGTTCTAAATCAGTATATGAAATAATACCTGACATATATGATTAAAATATTATTAAAAACAGTGAAATGGCCAATGTATTAGTGAAGAAAATATATATTTTTAAAGGATCCAGATATATAATAGCTTGCCGTTAAGCAGCGCTTTACCCAGCGCAATAGAGTTGCCTAGAGTTTAACAGCGCTTTACCCAGCACAATAGAGTTGCCCAGAGTTTAAAAGCACTTTACTCAGCGCAATGTGTTTGTGCGGATGTGCGCGCCGCACCAACTAGGGCACTGTAGGGCACCGTGGAGCAACATAGAGCTAAGTTGCTCAAACTCAGCTACACCCCCTAGCATGTCTAGACAGTATTAAAAATAAAAGAATGACAAGGTTTGAACCCAGGACCCTGGGTATCATAATCAAAGTTCAGAACCATCAAGCCATGACAGCTGAGGAGAAGCAGCCACTGTTAACATACATGTACTTAGAAATGGTAGATTAACCATGACTAAGCAGGTCTGCAGTTAGCTGAGAATAGTCAAAAATTGCCAATCACAAAAAAGTGTAGGAAATGTGGCATATTTAAGGTGCATAGGCAGGAATACTCGCCATAACTGATTGTAGCTGACATCTGCAGTTAGAATGGCTGGAGTAGGAGAGGGTTCATGCTTCCGAGCTCAACGTTGGGGCATCGAGGAGTCCAAATACATGGTTTGGCTCCTTGTCCATCGTCATGAGGCAAGACTCCTGCAGGGCCAGTTCCAAGTGATGGAGTACAAGGCAGAGGCTTGGAACCGTTTAGCTCATGACCTCACCAGTGTCACAGGCGTTCCTCGGACTGGTGAGCAGGTCCGTCACCACCATGCAGACCTGAGGAGATAGAAGGAGGCCGTCCTGAACCAATGGATACAGGAGGCCCGTGGGATGCAAGATGCCCCACAACTGGGTAGGTAGCCATGGAATGCAGTATGTAAGAATTGATAATTACTTCTGTATAACGGATAGGTATGTCTCAATATTCCCTCATTTACTTTACAGCTGCAAGTGACCATGCTGCGAATCAGCAAGCCTGATGCTAATAGGCTGCTAAGGCTTCGCCACCAGGCAGGTTAGTGATTATTCTGCATGTATTGTTCTATAAAATAGTGTAGAGAGCATGAAATAAAGTGTTGTAGTCCAATAATACAGCCATAAAATGGCCTGAATAAGTCCTCTGCATGTACTGTCAGATAAAAATGTCAGAGAGGCAGAGAAAGTGTAGAAACCCATTAATAGAGTTAAAATATGTTTGGAATAATATCTCTGCAGGTACTGTCACATCCAATAAGTGAGTGAGCCTGGAAAATAGTGTTCTAACCTATTAATAAAGGTATAATATGTCTTGAATATGTCTTCCATATGCACTGTTATAACAAATAAAGGAGTGAGCCTGTGGAAAAGTGTGTAATGTCAGTAATAAAGGTTTAAAACCCAGAGTGTGTGTGTGTGTCACTTAGTTTGAAATGTTTTTGTACCCTTGCATTATACAAATAGTACTGTTTTAACAAGTGCTGTCAACTCAGAGTTGTGCAGTCCCATCTAAAGTGGGTGATGGAAGTGCTAGTAGCTGTGAAGCATATATACAGTCCTCAACAGTCAGTTACTGGCTGGCATGCATAAGTAAATCTGGCACACGAGTAGTATGTTAATTTGTTCTGCAGAAATGTGAGTGTGCTTCAGGAAATGCAGGGTTCTGTACAAAATGAAGTGTAAATGTCATGTGAAAACATCCAGATATGTAGATAAAGACATATATAACTGCAATAAAGAAATATGTAGCAGTAACATCTGCATCTTGGACAGTTAGTATGTCAGATATAGGTCAGGTATATATTGAACTATCCAAACCCATTATACAACCTAATGCATGGTGGCAAGTGCAATAATACGTGTAGGGGATATACACTTGCAGTCACTAGGAATGTAGTGTAGAGTAAAGGTAATTACAAGATGTTAACTGAGGTTTTTTCTACACCCTACTGTTTGTGCATAAACCATGCAATTCCACAACTCTATGGGTATGTGTAATCTTAAATATTTGTTGGGACATATGTCCTGCTGTTCTATAAATATTTGCATTCATGTTGATGCATGTGCCCTGTTCAAACACCACAATCATGGTGGCCTGTTGCTACCAAACATCCCTACATGCTGTTGGAATATCCACTGTCGTTCAATATATGCATGTGTTATGCTTGCTGTTCAACTGTTGGAACCTTGGTGTGTTGGGTTAATGGGAATATTATGCATGGTGTTACAACTAACCTGGAATGCTGTTGTCTAACTTGTAATTAAACACACCAACTCACAGAATGTATGGGAAAGCCGGTCCCAGCAGACCCACCTGTCCCTCCTCAGCTGGCGAGTGCACCTGGCACCAGCGGGTCCGGTGCCCAGTCCAGGCTCCCCTCCTTCATTGGTCCTGTGCCACCTTCAAGTGGAAGCTCTGCAGAGGATGGGGCTCATTCCCCCCCTGCAAGCATGGGCGGAGGAGGGCCACCTGTCACCCTTGCTAGGGTCCGGGCTGTGGTGCGTAGGGAGATCAAGCGTTCAGTCACTGATACCCTACGCCAGCTCGAGGAGAGAGTGGCGTGTCTCTCGGGTGAGCCTGCCTGTCCTACACAGCCCTCAGCACAGCCATCCTCGGGGCTGTGAAGGTGCAGTGGTGACTGCCCATGGGTGGGGATCTCAGTTCCACTGTTACCATCTGTGGGCTCATGGGCTTGCGATTTCCAAACATCCTTCCCCATCAATTGTGTTCACCCACCCCTTGTGTCAAACTCTGCCCCTGTATGCATCTTGCTTGTCTTGTCTGTTTACCTCCCCAACCTACCTCCTGAAATATACCTACTTCCTTTACCTCACATCCCACTCTCACCTGAAAAAAAAAATAAAAAAAAGGGCACTCTGTTCCCACAAAAAAATTACGCCCCATACATAGCTGCCCAGTTCACACACATGTCCGCTGGACATGTAAACTGATAATTCTAATTGGCAGTACAACATATTTTGTTGTCCTCACCCCTCTCTCAGGGGTGGAAGGTTTCAAATTTCACACCAAATTTCAAACATATGCACAGCTGTTGCTGGTAAAGAAATGGGCAGCTATGGACCTTCCCTACACCCATCCTGCACATCCCGAGCTGGTTTCCCTACTGTCTTTCCCTCTTTGTGCCCCCTTTTTCACCACTTTCCTATCTCCCCATTTTCTTTTCTTTAAAAGAAATTAGCGCGGGGGTTAGTGGGAGTAAGCACTTTTAAGCAGTAGTTAGTGGGGGTGCGTGAGTGTGAGCTTGTGTGCGCTTAGCTAAGCATTGTTAAGTGTTGCACAAACCCGCTTACAACTGCTTAAAAGTGCCTTAGTCACTCTGTATGACAAGGCCCTTGTACTGCTCAGCAGCAAAATAAAATACCCTTGTCAGTCTCAAACCCGGGACCTGGGACTCCCCACTCTGCATGAAGTACCACTACATGCCAACAGATATACAATAACTTGGTGCTGAAAGAAATATATCATGCATTACCATGAGTGAATGTAAAGGGAAAATAGGAATAGCATAACACAAATCTTGTTCTGTGGGCCTTAACCAGCAGGTGTTGTGGAATTGCATGACATGACTGTGAAAAGAGAATCAGCCATGCTAGTAGGGAATAATGTTACAGTAGCACCTTACAAACCCCACACAGTATCAGAGCAGGATAAACACTGGCATATTTGCATAGGTCACAGGCCAGACCACCCAACAGTGACTGATCTACAGGGATGACCCTGATTTGTAAACAAATGTTAGCTGTGCCCCTCTGACTCCCTGTGAAATGTACTAACAGTAGGCAGAAAGGTGGGGAATCTCACTTAATGAAAAATGTCAATAAGTGAGAGTAGACACTGCTTGCACGTCAGAAAAGGTGTAGTAATACATATGCTCTGAATTCCCCAAAGTCTGAACTGCAAAATGTCTGAAACATATCACAGGTGTATCCCAGTTATATGTACCTTTCCCTGAGGCTGTTCAGATATATACCTGAGAGTATCTGAGGCCTTGAAGAGTCAGAAACACACAGGCATATCAGCTTGTCTGCTGTTACACACTCTGCAAATAGCTGTAGAATGAATCCCACAAGCATGCCCTTATGTAGAAGTACAACACAGAAATATCAAAGGATGTAGCCATGTACTGCTAGCAACCACCTGTGACAATGCCATTGTTCAGGTGCTGAAAAGACTGCTGTGGTGCACAGTCAAAGAATACTAGGCTGACCTCTGTCTACCATCTGGATATGTCCACAGGTGGGAGCTACTCAGACAGACTACTTGCCTCTAAAGAGTAACAGGTACACAGCAAGTCTGTATATTCAGCAAGATAAACAACACACGATAATAAATAATGCTCTCTGCAGTTCTGCACCCCTACCCAAAAGTACTATATACCTGTGTATTCATGCACAACCAAGGGTGTAGGTAGGCATACACAGTACTGAAATATGTCCCGATGTCCTGAGCAGACTGTGCTAATGTCAACACAAATAAACCACAAACTGTTCAGAAGTGAGTAATGTACTAATGACAGTATAACAGTACACAAAGAGTGCATGTGCCTGTTATTCATAATTGGTAGTACAACATACTTAGTTGTCCTCACCCCTCTCTCAGGGGTGGAAGGTTTCAAATATCACTCCTAATATATTGCATATGCACAGCTGCTGCTGGTACAGAAATGGTCAGCTATGGACCTTCCCCACAGCCATCCTGTACATCCTGAGCTGGTTTCCATACTGTCTTCCCCTCTTTGTGCACCCTTAATCACCACATTCCTATCTCCCCATTTACCTTTCTGTCAAAGAAATGAGCGCGGGGGTTAGCGGGAGTAAGCACTTGTAAAAGTAGTAAGCAGGTTTGCACCGGTGTGCGCATGTGTGCGCTTAGCTTCATATTGCTAAAATAAGCTAAGCTAAGCTTCGCTTAGTATTGCTAAGTGTCGCGCAAACCCGCGAAAACCCGCTTACAACCGCTGAAAGGTGCCTTAGTCACTCTGTATGACAAGGCCCTTGTACTGTTCAGCAGCAAAATAAATTACCCTTGTCAGTCTCAAGCCCCATACCTTGGGCTCACCAGTCTACATGAAGTACCACTAAGCCCAGCAGATACACAATAACTTGGTGCTGAAAGAAATATATCATGCATTACAATGAGTGAATGTAAAGGGAAATAGGAAAGCCATAGGAAGACATTGCAATAACTGCTGTTGTATGCCAGTTAATTCTCTAATTCAAAAAAAGTACATACTCCCATGTATCCAGTGTTAGAATTAGGAGGTGTGACTAAACTTACACACTGACAAGAGTGTACTGGAAGAAGCAACAGTCAAGTTTCAGTACAACATGCATATCTCTGGTTACAACCCTAGCTTCAGATATGAGACATATACCAACCTTCTGACTGAGACAACAGTGTCCAGAGCAAACAAGCATGGGCCCCACCCTGCCAAACTGAAAGGGCTATGCCTATTTAACCTAGCATTTTATAGCAGTGTCCTGAACTCACAGTGAGTACTGCAATTACCACACAGCAGGCTGCATGCAATTACTAAATGGTGGGCACCAATTGGTGCAGAGGCCATCACATGCACATGTGCAGATACCTACAAAAGCAGCCTGTACTTGCTGTCCACACATGCAATAATATCATTGCAGCAACTGGAGAGAGAGAGAGAGAGAGAGACAGACAGACAGACAGAGACAAACAGACAGACAAACAAACAGAGGCAGTAGGAGACACCAAAAAAAAAAAGAACATCAACAGGTACAACAGACAGAGGTGAGAAATACAAAGGTAAGGTATGTAACAGATATGTATTTGCTGGCATCCGAATGATGTGTCTGAAGGGTACTCTACATACTGTGAACCCTCCATATGTGGCAGAAGTACGTATCTATATGTATATGCAGATGTGCATAGGGCAAGGGACATACTGCAACTATTAGTGAAGGCTGGAAATATATATGTAGTTGAAAGTTGCTATGTGCACATATTTATGTAGGTTGTAGTGTGTGGCATTGAAAACAGCAAGCAGTGCAGGTATATGTCATGTGGTGGTTAAATGCTGTGGGACTGAGTTACAGTCAGTGAGGCCTGCTACAGCTATACGGCCTGAGGACAGTGAAATGCATTCTGCACAACACTGTGCAATATTATTACATAATTGTATGTCTCACAACTGTTTCATAATTGATATTCCCACCATGAAAGGTGGGCAGTATATGTGCCTATATGTGCATGTATATGTACAGCAATGGATGTTTACAAGTATGTGTATATATATATATATATATATATATATATATATATATATATATATATATATATATATATATATATATATATATATATATATATACATATATATATATATATATATATATATATATATATATATATATATATATATATATATATGTATATGTATATATATATATATATATATATATATATATATATATATATATATATATAGATATATAGATATATATATATATATATATATATAGATATATAGATATATATATATATATATATATATATATATATATATATATATATATTTATATATATATATATATATATATATATATATATATATATATATATATATATATATATATATATATATATATAGATATAGTGAGAGAGGGAGACACGGGGTCAGACGTATTGCAACAGGTGCCTGGTGACCAAGGCATGGACTGAACACCAGTGTTGATACTGTAGTGCCATTGCCCATTCCAAAACACTTTACCCAGTAACTAACAGATAGGTGGTTGCCCGCCTAACACTGAAGGTGTCAGAAGGGAACATGGGACACAGGTGGACAGTAGCCCCCCCTTTGATATTCACAGTGCCACACTAGTCATGTAATCTGTCTACATGGTAAGTGTCATCACAAACGTTGTGTCATGTAGGGAAATATAGGTCAGTGTTCCCCTCTACACATCACAATGCCCCATGTGGTATGTACCTCCCATGACAACTACAACAAGTGGAAAGGCCACAGACATACCTCACAAAGAGTAATACTGCCCTCACACACATACCCTATGCAGACTGACTCACAAAACCACAGCTACAGTGTGTTGCATACCGGCCAACCAGAGGTTACCTCTGCCGAACATACAAAGGTATGTCACACCCATAGCAGTCAGACAACCACCATGTCAACACCTCACAATCCCACTGGTCTACACGGCCTAGGGCCCTAATCCCCGCTGCCTCACTAAACAGCACATGCTGGAGTGATAGGCTCCTGTCAGCAAATATGCCATACTGTGGAGTAAACCACCCAGCATTAACAAACAAGGCTCCTCAGTAGCAGATGTCATACATACCCCTGATGATTGTCTGGGAGATAGGTAACACGCCCTGGGAATCACTTCTGTGTATCCGGTTGACAGGAGCAAGTGAAATCTAATTACATGTGTGTCAAAGGCCAGGGTAGCATATGGCTAGGCTGCTGTAGGCCCTAGGGCCAATAGCGTATTACCTATCTATGACACTATGCACACACACATGTACTCAGTGTAATACCTGTTATGGGAGGTGGAATGAGTGTGACAGTGAATGTGTGCAAGGTCTGTAACGGTGTGATAGCTTAGTGTGAGGTTGTTTCTGTCATGGTAGTTTGTGTCCTAGGTGTGAGGCCAGAGAAAGATGTGTCAGTTATTGGGATGCAGACATAGTAGGATGGCATATGTTGTGATGTAGTTCCTTGTGTACGACTGTGGTGTCCCATTGTAGGCTGAAGCAATACATGTATGCTCATTAAGTGGTACTGCTAGTGAATCCAGCTGACATTTGAACTGTTGTACTACCTGAAGTTGTAGGCCTAAACGACACAGTATGGTGTATGTTCACATTCCCTGGTAACACTGTCTTGTGTGTTTCCTGTAGTCTGCACAGATTACATACCTCAGGCATAGGTATCTGTAAGTAGGGGCACACAGTACTGTAAGGTACACAGGTAATGCTCATCTGTGTCAGCATACATTTGTGTGTTGTATGAATGTCTGATGTGTGTGTAATGATGCCTGTACCATGTCCACAATCACATGTGTGTTACAGGGTTTGCGTGTGTACCTAGCAACATGTATACTCTGTTACAGCAGTATGCCAGCTATAATAACAACTGTGCACATATGTTTGGTAGGGGCATGGCATCAACGACTAGGGTGGGTTACTGGTAATAATGTAACTGTACTTCACATTCATTGCAATGGATGACATATTTCTTCATGCATTTGCTTGATATGTACCCCCATGGCGAGGTTGTGCATTGGATCCCAAACAGTGTTCCGAGTACTGGTGTATACTGGTTTGTTATATGGAGTGTGGCAGGCACTGTCAGCCAGTTGTGGGCTGAGCACTGATATGTGGTATTGAGTGTATGTATCCTCTGACAGACGAACAGATGCTATATATGGCAGTTAACTGATATCTGTACTGTATAATGTTAAGTGTGCCACATGACTTGCTCACACATATCGTTTACTTGTCTTCCAGGCTTATGGCTCATCAAAGGAATCCCTCCTACACAGCCATAGAGGAACAGGAAATACACCACAGCCTGGTGCAGCACTATACCCTGCTGTTTTCCAGGGCCAGCCAGCACCAGCATGAGTGTACTGCACTGTGGCAAGATCTTGTTCGTCGGGTAAATGACATAGGCATGCATAACTGGACATATGAGCAGGTACGCCATCACTGCAGTGATTTAATTAGACATGTAAACCAACAAGTGGAAGCACTCGAAAGTCACTAATAATATCAAAAGAAATGCTGTAATTACAGAGACAGCAAGCACGAACTGAGTAATAATAAAGTCTGAACTGTGTGGACGAAAACGCATGGTTGTATTCAAGGTGTTCATGTGTTTTTTTTATTTGCGTGGAGAATAAAGTGAATTTATTATTATTCAGTTTGTGCTTGCTGTCTCCGTAATTACAGCATTTCTTTTGATATTAATTAGACATGTCCTGCAGCGTGCGTCTGATATCCATAGACAACAGCTTGCCACAGGTGGTGGGGTGGCCATACATCCCTCCTCACCAGAGTGGAGGAACTGCTCCTAAGCATGGTGGCTCCTGGCCTACAGCAGCAACAACATCAGACATGTGTCATCATGGAGGCCGGAGCCACCCAGCATGATGACATGGAGCGTGCAGGTAACATGCCCTAGCTGTAGACTACTGTTACCTGTATTGTTAGATTATGCATATGTGAGATGTGTACTGTGTTTAGCAGTTGTGCTGTCTATTGTGTGCAATACTGATATTTTGAATAGTATCTGTACACCTATGCCTGTTGTTCTACTGTAGTTTAGCACACTCACAGTAGCAATGCCACAGTTGTGGCCACTGACAAACTGTGTCATATTCTTGTAGGTCCCTCTGGTGTGACAGCAGGGCAGACGATACATGCTGGTGAGTGTGTTAACACTTTAAAATTGGTATTGAAATGTGCATGTCATAGGTGAGGTGTAGGCCATGTACATGTAACACACCTACGCATAATGCATGCTGTGCATGTTTGCTGTGAGACGTTAAACATCTCAGTAAAGTCAGTATCTGTCTCAATCACATGCAATGCACAGAGCATCAGACACAAATGTGGCAACACTGTACTGCACATTGGATAGGCATAGTTGGCACACATGTACACAACATAACACATTTGTCATACGCAGTACACCTCAACATGCTACACATAGTGTAACTGGACACCCACTGCCAGGTCACACTTCAGTATCCCACATGT
Source organism: Protopterus annectens (assembly GCF_019279795.1). Lineage (NCBI taxonomy): Eukaryota > Metazoa > Chordata > Ceratodontiformes > Protopteridae > Protopterus > Protopterus annectens. The sequence continues at coordinate 698,515,480 of NC_056743.1, forward strand.
CATCCACACACCTCACATAATATACCTGAGGGGTAGGGGCCTAGCATGGGGCTGTGCAACACTCTTCAATACATAACATAGTCATGTTAGGCAATGCTCCCTATTGGGCACCTCACACACTCTTGTACAACGTGGCTGTGTAATTGTGAACTTAGCCACGACACTGCGGTTCAGGTACAGCATGCTAGGTGGTGGTCTAGCACACTTTAGTGGCCTTGAGTGACCACATGATGCATGGTGATGATGGCTAATGGTACTGCACCCCATACAGTTACAGTGACCACAGTACTACACATAGCTGTCATTGCTTTGCACCTCCATGTTGTGTGTGTGCACACATATGCACCTATACACATTATGCATAGCATGTTGTGTGTGTGCAAACATATGCAACTATACACAATATGCATAGCAGTCACATTCTGTACAAAGTGACACATATTTGTCCTGGAATGCTATTGGGTATATAGGTCACATGACACACATTGGGTATGTGTAATGTTTAATGTTGCAGTCATGTACCATGCAATGTCATGGCTGGCACTGGCATATCTGGAATATGACCCACACTCACCATAACCACTGTACAATGGCCATGTCCAGGATTGGTATTCCATCATGTATACATGCACCACTCATGCCATGTGTGCACATAGCATGCATGTGCTACAGCTGTGTCCACAATTATCTGCTACAGACACAGACACTGCAATCAGACATGGAAATCCATATGACACACAGATAACACATGCAGCCATTGTATGTATACCTGTGAGTGATGGTGCACAGGACATTGCAGAGCTTATAATACTTGCACAGAAATGTTGTGCCCTTGTACACATTGTGTTCCAGGGTGTAGGCAATCACTGAACATGTACACACATGCACCACAGCCATGTACACTGTCATTAACTATGGCTGTCTACACTCACACTGCATGGACCTGATCAACACTTATTCTGCATGCTGACATGTGTGACGTGACTGTTTGCCTTGTGATACTGTCACCCACCTTCAACCACTATTGAGTATGTTTTGGATTGCTGTTGTGTGTGTGTATCTGCTGTAGTGAGGAGTGTGCATGTGTTCCTGTGTGCATGTGTGCATGTGTTCATGTGTGCATTTGTGCATGTGTTCATGTGTGCATGTCTGCATGTGTTCCTGTGTGCATGTGTTCATGTGTGCATGTGTTCATGTGTGCATGTATTCATGTGTGCATTTGTTCTTGTGTTCATGTGTGCATGTGTTCATGTGTTCATGTGTGCATGTGTGCATGTGTGATAACATCATGTACAGTTTGTCAAGTGTGTTTCCTGTCTTACTCTCACAGGTGCAGAGGTTGGGTTGGCTGAATGCAGCAGGGAACCTGAAGTCACTGCCACAAATAGTGGAGATGATGAGACATGTATTGTGGCACAGGCAGGTTTGACAGGGTCTGTCATTGGTCCACCAATTGACAGTACACAGCTTTCAACCCCATCTATGTGCACACTCATACTGCCAATATATCCCTCATCTCCAATGGCCGTAGCAGAGGGACAGCATACAGTTGGCATTGACCAGGAGAGTGTGGTATCCATGGCACATGCATCCCCTCACAGCAGCCATACCCAGATCCGTGGAATGGTACCACATAGGCAGATGTCCAGGGATTCTCATGGGAGCACCTCTGGTCGTATTGCCCCTGGCAGACATGCCCCCACAGGTCTTCCGACCTCAGCTATGTTCCAGGCTGTAATGCAGGCACATGTGGAATGGTACACCAGACAGGGACTAAGGTCGCAGAGGGCCCATAACACCGGTATCAATGACAGTATCCGTGACCTTGCCGGTGCCATATGTAATTACACAAGGTCATTGATAGACATTGGGGGAGACATTAGATGCCCTCCAAAATGTGTTTTCCATGAGAAAGGACCGTGCGGGATGGCTGAAACATCAACATGGATGTATGCCAGCAACATCAGCAGCTGGCAGTCATTGCGGATGACACACAGATCACAGCCACTCCCGTAGTGCCAGTACCAGCCCCAGGAACGCTGGGGCTGGCCTGTCCATTGACCGTCCTAATAGACCATGTGCACGTGGCTCTGGGCAGTCCCAGCAGAGACGTAGCTCCAGTCGACATACCTCTGCCTCTGATGATAGTACCCAGTCAGGCTTGGTACCCAATACTGTCCGTAGCACCCCTGCCAGGCACAGGTTCCGTGTCCATGCCCAGAGACATTGATCTGTACAGCCTGGCAGGTACAGTCTGTGGCTGTCTCACAACCTCCCGTATATGGCAGCCACATGGTGGAGTTGTGTGCATGCAGACATACAAACATAAACCAAACACCTAGGGCTCACACAGACATGCACACATCACATCAACATTGGCCCATGCTGTACTGTTGTCCCACACACACACACACACACACACACACACACACACACACACACACACACACACACACACACACACAGACATGTTGATTGGATGGGTCAGTGTCAGGCTCTGGCAAACCGGCAACACACCCTGTGCATATGATGACAACTGTGCCACCTCCTGTCATCTGTGACACTGATGCAGGAACAGGCTAACACAGTGCTGATGCACAGGGTGACTTTGTAGCAGTGTAGCAATGTTAGCAGATTGTCGACAGGAAAGTGTAATGATATCCTTGTAGGTATATCTGAGCAGGCATGGTGCATGGAAGCTATGATTGTCAATGTCGTATTGTGTACACCTGTGTTATGTCTGAGTATGTCTTGTTTGCCCATGTGCCACGTGGATGCAGTGTGTAGTGTTGGCAGCATGTGTTAGTGAGTGGACAGTACGTGTGTGATGTGTGCAGTACAGATTTGCAAGTGTACATCTGTGAACATGGTGGGGGTGCACTGTCTGCATGCACGTGCATACTGGACACATGGGATGTGTGACATACCCTGTATTACACAGTGTTAACATCTCCGAGTATCTCTTGGTGGCCAGTATGCATACTACTACAGATATGTTCTAACATGGGTACACGTGTGTGTGACATGGTTTGGCACTCTGCTGTGGGTGATACTGTTACTAACTGTCACTGTTTAGCATCCTGGTAGCATACACAACCTCGTCAGCCTGACTATAAACAATTATCAGATGATGTACAGACAAGTGACACACAGATGTTGTGAACTCAGTAACAGATGTATCCTTCCAGTACTATACTATAACAGTAACCAGTGGTATTGACCGCCACCTGTTCCTGGGCCCACACATGTTTGGCATATAGCCCCTTAGGTGCATGCAAACACACTAGGGATATGTTCACCCACATCTGGAAATGCATGCAGTGGCCTACAATGCATTCTTCAGATGGGACACATATCCTACACAAGGGTATCATACAGGCAGATGCCTGTTGCCCAACACATGCTGCAGAGCTGTAAGCCTACTATAGCATTGTCATCCACATTTACTATACATAGTATCCTGACAGAATCTGGGCATCTTGGGGCAATGCAGCAATTGCCTCATGTACACAGACAACCCTCTCCTCCTACCACCCAACACTACAACCTGTGAGAGATGCACTGATATAGCCAAACTGGAAGCAATGGTCTCTTCATACATGACTGGTCTAGACAGTCAAGAGGTGAAGGTAAACACTTGCACCACACCACACTCATCACATAGTCCCTCAAAACCTACACCACCAAAACACACAGATAGAAACACAAAACACACGCCTACATTCACGGAGCCTTTCAATAGAAACCTGCCCAAGCATCAGACACATCTGAAGCATAAGCGCAAGCAAACTCCACCCCCCAACACAACCCAAATGACATATAGCCCACTAACTCAGTGTGCCAATCAAACACAGCCCATAAGGCATAATAACTTACCCAGCAGTCTAGCCATAGGTGACTCTATAGTCAGGCACACTGATGTTCCACTCACTAGACTAAACAAGGAGAAAGTTACTGTCAGCTGCCTGTCAGATGCAAGGATCCACCACATAATGCATGCACTCAGGTCACTCCACAATAAGTACAAATATGACACTGTCATTGTCCATGTTGGTTTGAATTACGTGAGACGTACCTCCCTGGACTACATGAAAAGAGACATGGATGAGCTCTCCAATATTGTATCTCAGCCAGGTATGACCCTAACCTTGAGTAGCATCCTGCCATCACCCAGAATGATACCACAGTACAAGGACAAAATGATTGCCTTCAACAATTGGCTATGCTTCTGGTGTCATTCTAAGGGGATTCAGTATTTGTCTGCCTGGGACGACATGATTGACAGACCACAATACTTTGCCAGAGATGGCCTGCACCTGTCACCCTTAGGATTACAGTAACATTGTCATCTGTGCAGTGACAGGGACCTGGTTCACAGCTCCAGAGAGCACTCCTGCATTACCAAGCCACAATTCATACCACACCTTTTGGCCACATAACCCTGAACGAAGCACTAAAGGTGGCGGCGTGTCCATATTCATTAAGGATATCCACATCTCCAGGCTAGTGACTGCTGATTCCTACACATATGCACTTTATAAGCACTTACATGAGTGCATGGAGCATGCTCTCCCTAATAGAACCAAGATGTTATCCTCCAAGAAAAGGGTAGACAATCTGGTGGTCCTCTGCCATAAACAAACTCTACAACAGATGAAAGAAACTATTGCAAAAAAAGAGTAAAACCCATGACTGGTGGAACTCCCTGGTCAACCTCAGTATGAAGCTGAGATCCCTCATAAAATCCTCCAAAGCTAGTTATGGAAACTAAATTGCCACTGACTCTAAAGACAACCACAAAGCATTTTATAGCTATGTCATGAATCTAAATGGGAACACTCAGATCTGCTCTGAGTTACAGCAAAATGGCACTAAATATACAGAACCAACTGATATTCCCAACATCTGAGCAGATAGGTTCAGTGCTAACTTTACCCCCCTCTCACCCCCTAGAGGGCACATCTGTATACCGGATGTATGCAAGGTTACTATAATCACGGCTGCACACGTGAAACACACACTCTCCAAAGCCGAGAACACAACATCCATGGGACCTGTCAATATCCCAGGCTGTGTTCTACATGAACTACAGAATGAACCGGCACCCTACCAAAGTACCATGTTCAATCATAGCCTCACCTCAGGCTTTGTACCCACTGAATGGCGCAGTGCGATGGTTATCCCACTCCACAAAAGTGGAGCCACGAAGGACCCTGGGAAATACCGGCCCATTAGCCTGATGAGCCTGGCCTGCAAGGCCATGGAACGTATCATCGTGGAACTCAGAAACAAAGACATTGGTAATCTCCAAACTCTGGACCCTACCCAGTATGGATTTGTAAAAGGCAGATCATGCCTCCTATACCTGACTGACGTCTTTGAACCAGTCACCAAAGCCATACATGAGGGTAACATGGTTCACACAGCTTATCTAGATCTCGCCAAGGCTTTCGACACCATCCCCCACTCTGGAATTCTAGGTAAGATCACTAAACTAGGTATAAACCCCTATGTCACAAGATGGGTTGCCAACTGGCTCACAGACAGCACCCACACTGTGGATGTAGCGGATTCCAAATCTGACATCAGACCACTGATGAGTGGAGTACCACAGGGTTCAGTCCTGGGTCCTCACCTGTTTGGTATCTACTTCTCTGAAGTGCAGGTTAACACAGAAGGTCTTTGGCTAACAATGTTTCCAGATGACTGTGAACTAGGAGCCATAATCACAACTCCTAATGATGTGGACAAACTACAAAAAGACCTCACTGAGACAAATACCTGGTGTCAAAGCCATGTCCTGAAGCTCAATGCCAAACAGTGTATTGTCATCCCCTTTGGTAAAAACTCTGTACCCAAGACCTACTACATAGCTGGTAGTCTACTTAATGCCGAAAATGTGTTAACAGACCCTGGGACACAGGTGGACAGTAGTCTCCCCTTTGATAATCACATTGCCACAGCGGTCAGGAAATCCATCTACATGGGTCATCTCATCACAAAAGGATTCTCATCCTGAAATAAAGAGGTCATTGTTCCCCTCTACTCATCGCTCATTAGACACATTACAGAGTACAATGGCCCTTTTGTTATGTACCTCACAAGACATCTACAACAACTGGAAAGACCACAGAAGTACCTCACATAGAGGATTACTGGCCTCTAACAGATTCCCTATGCAGACCATCTCAAATAACTACAGCTTTACTCCATTGCATATCGCCTACTCAGGGCCGATCTCTGCCTAACATACAAAGCTATGTCAAACCCAGATCTGTTGGACATGCTCCACTTAAAGAAATCCCAATCCCTCCAAGCTACACACTCTAGGGACCTAAACCTTGTCACCACAATAAACAGAACATGCTAGAGGGATAGATTTCTGTCCCAGAGACTTCCCATACTCTGGAACAGACTACCTATCTATGTCAAACCGAGCACCTCATTAGCACTCTTCAAGACATATCTTGATGATTGGATGGGAAGTGGTCAATTCACCCCGGGAATCACTTCTGTGGCTCTGCTCGACGGGCACAGGAAAATAAATTTCTTGGGTGGCGAAAGCCAGGGTACATTTTTGGCTAGGCTTGTATGGGTCCTAGGGCCGATAGCCTAGTACCTACCTATGAACCTATGACAGTACTACATAGGTGGTAGCCCCCGACATGTATGTTGGGTACCGATGTGTATGTAGAGCCAAGTGTTATGTCTTCTGTCTTTTGGTATCCACATATCCAAAGGTATTCTGAAGTCCCTTCGTGTATCACATAAGCAATAAGGGGCCTGTATGCATATGCACAAGTCTGTTGTACACCTATAATGACTGTCCATTATTGCCAGACCTTGTTGTATATGAACATGTCTGACATATACCCCAGGCATGTACCCTCGCTCACAGCAGTCTATACAAACTGTCATGGGTGTGTGTGACACAGATGACTATGGCCACAGATCACTACAGTGGCCGGCCTTGTCACATACATACCTCTGTGACCTATGATCTGAGAAGCAGCTGCACATTCTTTCACAGGTAAGAAATGTATTCATGTAGTATGCAGGCTACACACCTATGTACTTATTGAGGTCACATGCACATATATGTATTTGCCACACAGATACCTGATGTGTGCAATGCACACCCTGATATGTCATACCGTAGTAAAAGTGAAACACATTGCCAAAGGGGAATATAACACTGGTCAGGTGTTTTCCTACTCACTAAAATGGGCACTTCTCTCTAAGGAGATCATACAGACACACACACTCAGCAATTGCAGGATTCAAACCCCTACCTTATTATGTTATGATACTAATGAAGTATGCATTAACATGACACGCTATATGCTTTACTGAAATTTTTTATTTCCACTGCTATATTTGTAGGATGCTGATATCTTCAGACTTGCCAAAGGGGAATATAACACGTCAGGTGTTTTCCTACTCACCAAAATGGGCACTGCTCTCTAAGGAAATCATACAGACACACACATTCCCCCACACACACTCAGCAATTGCAGGATTCAAACCCCTACCTCACTATGTTATGATACTAATGAAGTATGCATTAACATGACATGCTATATGCTTTATGAGATTTTTCATTTCCACTGCTATATTTGTAGGATGCTGACATCTTCAGGCTTGCCAAAGGGGAATATAACACTTGTCAGGTGTTTTCCTACTCACCAAAATGGGCACTTCTCTCTAATGAAATCATACAGACACACACATTTCCCCACACACACTCAAAAATTGCAAGATTCAAACCCCTACCTCACTATGTTATGATACTAATGAAGTATGCATTAACATGACACTCTATATGCTTTATGGGATTTTTTATTTCAACTGCTATATTTGTAGGATGCTGACATCTTCAGACTTGCCAAAGAGGAATATAACACTTGTCAGGTTTTTTCCTACTCACCAAAATGGGCACTTCTCTCTAAGAGAAATCATACAGACACATACATTCCCCCACACACACTCAGCAATTGCAGGATTCAAACCCCTACCTCACTATGTCATGATACTAACGAAGCATGCATTAACATGCCACACTATATGCTTTATGAGATATTTCATTTCTACTGCTATATTTGTAGGATGCTGACATCTTCAGACTTGCCAAAGGGGAATATAACACTTGTCAGGCATTTTCCTACTTACCAGGATGGGCGAAATCAGAAAGACACACACATCCCCCCCCCCCCCACACACACACACACCAATTGCAGGATTCAAACCCCTACCTAACTATGTTATGATACTAGTGAAGGGACTTCAATCATGTAGGACCCCATGGCCTTGCAGAGCAGATGTCATAGGCATATAACACTATAGTTCCCATGGTCTGTTGTGCACCAACACTTGTGAGGTGTGCCATATGTTGCTGTAACCAGTTCAACAGTTTCATATTCTATAGAGAGGGTAAGGCTCATGAGACTGTTCAGGTGCAGGGTCTGTTTGTTCTGCAGTTCACGTATGACACATATGGGATACATTGTAATCCACTCGATGCCATGTGTTCAGCTTTGTAAGTACCTGCATATCCAATCTACATGTGATATCCCCTGGTATGATGATAGGGCCTTTTGACAATGGGAGGTGGCTATGTATGTATGGCCTTGTTTGACAGGGGATGTTGGCATTGTCGGTCATTTACAGTTGGTCCTGACTCAGGACATATATGAGTGTACATTGCTATGAATGACATAGTTGAAGGAAGTGCCATAGTTCTGTCTGGACTCCTTCACAAATAATCTTACCAACCACCAAGGAACATAGACACTAAACCCATGTTATACTCTTTTACACACGTAACACCCTACTGATCCTTTTTGTTCAGTCAAATGAGTATTTAATCATAGTATCATGACATGTCCGAGGGTTGGCTTTGTGTGTAGTCTCCAGTCCAGCTGGTGAATATGGGGATTGTCAGTAAATGTTACAACTGCCTTAGGTACACAGACAACCCTCCCCTTCTCCAAACATACCCGGATATTTGTGAGAGATGCAACTCTATGGAGAAACTGGATGCTGAGCTCTCTAGACCCATGACTGGCACAGTCTATCAGGAGGAGAAGGTAACCACACACACTACGACTCCAGTGTCACATAGACCTATAGCAACAGCAGACCAAACATATAAACACACAATCGCATACTCGGAGGCTGTAAATAAACCTCTGCCTAAGCAGCGAAGACCCCCAAAGCAGACACCCAGACAACTGCTTCCCCACCAGTATACCCACATATCACAAAGTACACAATGTCACTGTGCCACACAGTCAGTGCCCTTAAGGCTAAACAACACACCTAATACATCTGTGATAGGTGACTGTATTGTCAGACACACTGATGTCCCACACACCAGGCTGACCAAGGTGAAGGTCACTGTAAGCTGTCTATCGGGTGCCAGGATCCACCACATAACACATGCACTCAGGTCACTCCAAAGCAAGTACAGATATGACTCCGTTATTGTCCATGCTGGTGTGAATGTCCTGAGATGTTCCTCCCTGGACTACATGAAATGAGACATACAGGAGCTCTATGATCATGTAGGCCAGGCCGGTATGACCCTGTCCTTGTGTAGCATCTTACCCTCACCAAGAATGATGCCACAGTATAAAGACAACATGATCAATTTTAACAGTCGGCTAACATATGTCTGTCATTTACAGGGGATCCAGTGTCTGTTGGCCTGGGATGACATGCTCATCATGCCTTGCTGCTTCACTAGGGCCGCCTTGCACCTGACACCCCTGGCCTTTTGAATACTGGCTAAGGCACATGGCACACTCATAGTGCCTTTTTTAGTCAAGGCTCACATGACAAATCCCACTCCATAGACAATACCAGGTAAAAGTAACGAAGGGTAATGCTGCTCAATGCCAGAGGTGTACACCTCAAACTACACGCACTCAAGGCTCTCTTCAGTATGGAGAATATAAATATCTGTGCAGTAACAGTCACCTGGTTCATGGCTCCCGACAGCACCCCAGCACTACCAGGTTACACATCATACCATGGTTTTCTGACACAATAACCAGGCCACACCACATGGGGGGGAGTATCCATATACATCAAAGATACACAAACCTCCAGGATAGTATCACTGCACAAATCATTGGGGACCATCCATGTGTAAGTAACAGTGGCCTAAACTGCCTTTCAGGTTGTAGCCTGCTACAGACCACACTCCTAAACCCAGGGACCACACTCGGCTTTCATGAGAACAGAACACTTTAGAATATGTAGGTGTGTACAAACAACATTATATTGGATGACCTGTAGTAGCCAAACATTTACTGGGAATACTACTCAAGCCCCAACACCCTCGCACAATGGTTCCTCATATATATCAACTCAAATGCTATGGAACAAGTGGTCAACACCCCCACATGAGGAGTATACATATTGGACCTGGTCATCACAAACATGGGGACTCTATGTTCCACACCTGAGGTATACCCCTCATTGTTAAGGTTACACCATACATTTATGTCACTGAACATCCATATCCCGTCCCCACACCCAGCCAAGGTAATTTCAGTGAGGTACTTCTCAAAAGCAAACGTCATACTTCTCAGAACAGAGGTGTTTTCCTTCAAAGCCCTCAGGCCACTGGGAACTACGACTCATATCACAGTATCCTTTAGAAACCCATTGTATGGACACCTACAGGAAAGCATGGATCATGCTATCCCACATGACTCCAAGACTCACTCCTCTAAAGGCAGGTGACCTGTCTGGTGTACCCCAGCCATAAATAAGCTATGCAACAAAAGGAGGAGGCTACTACATGATAGAGCAGTCTCTCACAAAGGGGAGGCATCTCTGATCAGTACTAGCAAGAAGCTACAATCAGTCATAACATCATGTAAGACCAGCTTCAACACTACAATTGCACATGACACTAAAGGCAATCACAAGCCCTTCTTTAGTTATGTCAGGAACCTGGGTGGCAACTCCCAGATATGCTCTGAGTTACTGCATAATGACAATGAAGGACACTTAACCCACACACATTGCCAAAATCCTGGCAGACAGGTTGAGTGCATATTCCTAACCCCTATCCCCCACACATACTAATGTCCCTGACAACAGAGTGTAGCCTCCCTGACATCACAGATGAACATGTGAGAGCTGCCCTCCCCAAAGCAATAACACAGCATCAGTGGGTCCAGACAGTGTCCCGGGCTGCATCTTACACATGCATCATGAAGAACATAACCCTCACATAACATCACTGTTCAATATCAGACTTACTACAGGATATGTACCCAAGGAATGGCATACAGCAACAGTGGTCCCGCTCCACCACAGTGGTTTCACAAGGGACCCTGGACACTATCAGCCTATAAGCCTGACTAGCCTGGTCTGCAAAGCTATGGAGAGTATCATCCTGGGACACATTTACAGATGTCGACAACCTCCAGACACTGGATCCTACCCAATTCACCTTTGTTAAAGGCAGATCTTGCTCTTGTACCTGCCGATCTCTTTGAATCAGTTACCAGGGCCATACACATAGGGAAGGTAGTCCACACAGCCTACCTGGACCTCACAGACCCCTTTGGCACAATACCACACTCGGGCATCTTAGATACACTCACCAGCTTACATATCAACACATATGTCCCAAGATGGATTGCAAACTGGATCAGGGATAGCACCCACATGTTCAGACGTGCAGGTGCTATGTCAGACTCTACACCAGTTACATGTGGCATCCCACAAGGCTCAGTTCTGAGACCTGTCTTGTTCAGTATATATTCCTGCGAGGTACAGGCTAACATGGGGGGGGGGGGAGTATGGCTGAGCAGGTTCACAGATGACTGCAGACCGGGTGCCATAATGAACTCTCCAGCTGACACATGCATCCTCCTACAGGGTCTCCCAGAGATGGATAAGTGGTGTCAGAGCCATAGCCTACAACTAACTGCCATACAATGCATACACATCTCCTTTGTGAATGACAAAGTGCACACAGATTAACACATAGGTGGTAATCCATTACATAGAGAAGGTGTACATATGGATTTGGGGTCCACAGTAGATACTCATCTCTCCTTTGAATATCACATTGGCAAAGTGGTTAGGTAGACCTTCTATATAGCCCACCTTATCCCAAAAGGTTACACATCTAAATCCATAGAGGTCATTGTGCACCTGTACTCATCACACCCATACTTGAGTGCACTGTCCCATTTGGGATGTACCTTACCCGACACCTGCAGCAACTGTCATGACCCCTAAGGTACCTCACCAAGTGGAACGGGAGACTCATACAGATGCCCTACACAGTTCAGCTACAGAAACACCAGCTGTATTTAGTTGCTTAGCGCTTACCCAGATGCAATCTGTGGCTGCTGTATGCAGCCATGTCCAGCCCAGACTTGTTGGACATGCTTCACCTCAGGATATCAGAATTCCTTACAGTTACACACTCCAGGACTTCTACCTCAGCACAGAATTAATAGGACATGCTGGAGGGACAGATTCATATTCCAGAAGCTCCCCTCACTCTGAGACGACATCCCAATCCAAGTTAGGCAGAGCCCCTCACTGACCCTCTTCAAGGGAAATACTGACAAGTGGATGGGTGATCATACTTTTACCCCTGGGATCTCTTCTGGGTCCCTGCTAGACAGAGGCACAGTACACTAACCATACGACGGCTATCTTGTGTGACCTATTATTCAAAGGCACAGGGTGGTGACAGCCATACACACTCTGACTAGGCTTCTGAATGCCATAGGGCTGATACCTAGTATCAACCTATGAACCTATGTACCTATGATAATGTTTGGAGTGCACATTGTTTATTGATGATACTGACTGCAGATTTGTTATCCTCTTTACTTTCCCACTTTCTATGTACAACCTATTTATCTGTTGTACATATTTGATTATGACAAGATTACCAGATGTTATATATGTGTCTGTTGTCTTATAATAGTGTGCACAAGGCAGGATTGTTGGCTAGGGAGAGGTTCCTGGGTTAACAGGTGAACTGCCAGATATGTCTGGCCCACTGCTGCACTCAGACAAGGCCCAAGTGTGTGAGCATGCCCAGTTTGCACAATCACTGTTTTCTTGCCTGACATTTGTTTTATTTATTTAAGTGTGTGAGCATGCCCAGTGTGACCTTTCAGTATGTTGCTGTCTGGAGGCCAGTACATTTGTTACCATGTGTGAACATGCCCAATATTAACATGTGTATTATGTGTGTTTGAAATCAAGTTATATTTATACTGCAGGGCTCACCTTTGTGTCATAACTTGACATGAATTATGCTGTGACTGCGAGGTTTCCATGACACACTTTGCATACACTTATCAGCATGTCTTCATACAAGCTGACCAGAGAAGTACTGTTGTGGTTTGATGGTTTGGTACTGTGACTATAGTGCACAGTATTCTGGGTTCGAGGCCTGTCAGTGCTTTAAAATTTCATACTGGCCAGACCAGATTGCTTAAGGTCAACTAAAGCATGTTTACCTGCTTTTGCTCAACTATGGGCAAATTTGACCAGACTTGACCAACATTGCTCAACAGTTTTCAACATTGCTGAACGTTGGCCAATATTGCTCAACATTGCCCAAAGTTGTGCCCGTTAGTGTATACGCTTATGTTTACATATACTACGTAGTGGCAAAGCTGTTTAGCACTGCTTTATATTGCTTAACACAGGTCAATCATGCCTCAGGTGGTGCTGCAGGGCTGCCTATGTCGGATGCACATAGTACACTCCCTATACATGTTTGACAACAGGTAGTGTCAAGTTAGGCATCCCTTTTACTGTATGTGCGGGTCAGGGAGAGGTATCATTTTCAGGGTTTCTACTGAGTCAGTGTATGTGCTATGTGTTGCCTCTTTGCCAAGGCCAAAGCATACTGGGTACACCTCCTTCTACCTACTGGGGCAGGCTGAGGTTGTTCATCCACCGAGTCACCCTCTGCCTGTGATGGCCTTGGCAATGGTGGGGGGCTGTTTGGCCCGGGCCTATGCTGATCCTGCTGCAGCTGTTTTCACAGGATCATATTATGTAGCATAGCACATATCATGACAATTTGGGTACATGTAGTTTGTGAGTACTGCAAGGCTCCACCAGAGGTGTCCAAGCACTGGAACTGTGACTTGAGCAGCCCGAACACATGCTCGATTACATTTCGTGTTTGTGCATGTGCCTCATTATGGCGTTCCTGTTCAGGTGTCTGTGCATTTCTGATGGGTGTCATCAGCCATGGCTCCAGTGCATATCCAGCATCCCCATCTAGGTGACCATGAGGGATGTCCCCATTGACAAATGTCTGGTACAGATGCGTCAGATGCCAGATATGGGAATCGTGGTAGCTTCCAGGGCAGCCAGCACACACATTCATTATTATGCCCTGGGCATCACACATGACCTGGCAGTTGATGGAGGGGAAGCCCTTGCGGTTAATATAGGCCCTACCATGCTCACCAGCTGGTGCTTTGATGCGTATGTGCGTGCAGTCTATTGCACCCACTACCTCAGGGTATTCTGCTATTTGCTGAAAGAGACGCATATTGCTGGCCAATACCTCACGGGAATTGGGGAAATATCCATGATCACTGACATAGTATCCAGGAACTGGTGCAGTACTCTGGATGCTGATGCCTGTGATATCCCCATCATATCAACAGTTGGTCTCTGGAAGGTACCTGTTGCTAGTATTCGTAGGCCAACACATACCTTGGTTTCCACTGGAATGGGTTCCCCTCTGTTGGTTCTATGTGTGAGGCGTGGCCTGCACAGCTCAACAATTTGTTGCATGAGGTCTCTGTCCACTCTATAGTGCTCCACTATCTCCAGCTCATGTAGCCCCTGGTAGGTTACCCTGGGCCTGTACACTCTTCTCCGTCTCCTCACTGGGGGTTGGTCGGCAGCATTCCCATTGTCACCACCCTCAGCATGTTGCATATGTCGGTTTATGACAGCAATGGCAGCCCCTAACATTTTTTTGTCTCAGTTAAGCCTTTTTAGTATTCACTTCTCTTAGCTTACTGCAGTGCTGCAGTGTCTCTGAGGAATACATGGTGAAAAGTTGTTTGCAGAGTTTTAAGTGCTGGGCTGGGCTGGGCTGGTTTACTGCCTGTGTAATTGCCTCATTCTGATTATTTCCACCTGCTAGCTCTGCTGATTCTCCCTGGTTAACTTCCTACTATTTGTTGTGCTTCCTTTTCCATTTCCATTTCCTCAGGGGGGCAGCGCCGCGCACACAAGTGCAAACACGTGCACATGCGCTAACATGCATGCACACAGGTTAGATGGAGTTACACTAGCTAATTCCTGTTTAAACTTGCGCACACAGGCTTACACAGCCTAACACTTTCTAATTCCTGCTTAAACGTGCGCACACAAGCGCAAACGCGCTTACACAGATTTAGACAACATTA